>NW_027111695.1:3112-3477 GCF_000696795.3 Halyomorpha halys
ACAACATAAATAAACAAAACCATATTTATTTATTTTATGCCGACGTTTCGACCTGAGTTTCAGGTCTTCATCAGGGGTTGTGGCTTGTAAAGGGGCTAAAGGTTTCTGCTATGCCGACGTTTCGACCTGAGTTTCAGGTCTTCATCAGGGGTTGTGGCTTGTAAAGGGGCTAAAGGTTATTGAACTTCTTAATGAGTTTCTGTTTTTTGTGTATGCGGGTTGAGTTGGAAATTGTGGTAATTAATGTGGAAAGACAACCCTCCTTTACAAGCCACAACTCCTGATGAAGACCTGAAACTCAGGTCGAAACGTCGGCATAAAATAAATAAATATGGTTTTGTTTATTTATGTTGTTCTTTGCTGAC
>NW_027111696.1:0-876 GCF_000696795.3 Halyomorpha halys
AGATGTTAGGGGGTGTGGTTAGCAAAAATACATAAAATGGGTTAAAAGGTTTATTTATTAAATGTTTTTGTACTATTTTTTAAATTAATTGTGATAGCCTTCTTCACTATCTGCTCCAGGATTACTACAGACAACTATTCCATATATAATTTAAGAAACTCTATATGAGAAACTTGAATGGAATAAGAATTAAAATAAAAACATCTTTACCACTACAGCCACTGAAAAGAAGATTGCCTTGAGACCTTTTTATGTAGAAATACTATTAGAGTGCTACCAAAAAGTGGTTTCTCTATGTGCCTGTATCTCACCATTATGATCTTACATCAAATTTACCAAACATATTTTTTTTGTAAATACCATTGTAAATGTTAATAAATAAATAATTTAAAAAAATAATAATTTATTAGCTTTCTTAAAACAGAACACAGATGTCCCAGAAGTATTATAAGATCTATTCACTGTATCCTTAATCAGTAATGGCTTAAGTGCCATTTTTTATTGCAATATCAAAGTAAAGGATGATCACTATAACGAATGTCAATATGAAATAATATAAAAATAAAATAAGTTAATTATCGGAATCAAAAACATCTTAATGGAGACTAAAAATTATAATTAATAGGCTATTTTATAAGATTAAAAATTAAAAGTATCAAGCCACGTTTATATAAACATTTTGATAATGTCCAACAGAACTATAAACTTTTATTCATAAAAATATTCAACAATTGATTTGCCAATTGGGTTGAATATAATAGGTTGAATAGATTTTTAATGGAGTTTAAAAATCCTATATTTAAAAATTAATAATAAAAAAATACAATATTCTGTTGAAAAGTAAATCTTTCATTTCCATGTACATTTTTATTGTGA
>NW_027111696.1:6141-6684 GCF_000696795.3 Halyomorpha halys
TGCTAATAGACATCTGTACATCACATAGTTCCTGAGATATAGATTTCTCAAAATAAATTAACTAACTACTGATATTTCAGTACATATTTATGAAATGTTGCATTTTAAAAGGCTATATCTCGAGAACTATTGGACGTAAATAGCTCTATTAGGGCTAATATTTTAGCAAATTTACTCTTCTTTAAATAATGTTCTCTTAGATTTTCTAGTGTTGTTGGTAGTTTTTAAGATATAGAGCTCCGTCTGAATAAAAATTTAATGTTTTTTTAAGGTTTTGAAACAGCTGCCATTTTTTATTCCCCCTACTTATACTTGGCAGACTCATCCATTTTTACTAGTAAATATACATGGTTTTCATTAAAATAATCTAAAATTGGGGTGAGATAACTGCCTTTTTTTCTTCCCAGCTCCTGTTAAGTATGCAATTAAGTCTCTCTGTCATTTTTAATATATATTTTTTTCTCATTCTCCTTAACCCTTTTCACTTGTACCTTCTTATTTTTTTAGTGTTGGTGGTAGTTTTGACGATATGGAGCTGCGAAT
>NW_027111696.1:11578-13490 GCF_000696795.3 Halyomorpha halys
TATCCTAAATTTTCAACATATTTTTAGTTACTTTGTATCTTTTGTAACCCTGATGAAGCCCTACGAAGTGGAATGAAACATAGGAAAATAAGTAGTTGTCAACTATTCCTTCCTTTTGACCGCATCCTGACCATCTCCTTCATATATTCTTTTCTACACTACACTATTTGCTGAAGTTTCGCCCAATAAAACAACTAAAAATATGTTAACAATGTAGGATAATAAGATACAAATAAATAAACCAAGGTATGGTTAAAAAAATATGTAAATATAAGTGAAAAAAATATATAAAAATGAACAAAAATAAATAAAATTAAGATGTACAATAATAAGTATATACAAAAAAAGAGATAACATAGGCTAATAGATTTAAAATTAACAGGATACCTAATAATACGTAAAAACAAAAAGTAGATATAAGAGAAATAAAAACAAAAATTGTTCTCACTATGAGAACATAAATAACACAAAAACATAAATAAATAATCATATTAATAATAATAAATAAACTACTTAATATTTTGATATAGTTCCAAACAATATTATAAAATCAAGTAATGAAAAAAAATTAATAATTCCTTGAGTGTTTCAAGACTCCATTGACACTCCTTGAGTACAAGTACTGAAGAAATGAAATTTCTTTTGATCGTAAACAGTTTGGAAAATAACAAAAGTAGGACCGACGGTAGCATCGTGTCAACGCACCTGTCTACCTACCGAAAGACTGTGAGTTCGATCCCTGGTCCTATCTGGGATTTTTTCAAGCATAAAACATAAAACTCACTCACAGGTATTTGTGAGGCCCGTTAGCCAATGGGTGGCACTCACAAAAAATAGGCGTGGGAGTGACAAACCCACCCTTCGTAAAAACCAGGTCAAGAAACGTGTGATGTATTAAGGAAATACATCGTGCTAGGTCTTGGAGCACCACAGTCTATTGCGCCAATAATAATAATAATAATAACCAATTACTGTAATTTGGAATTTCTGAAATACAATAAAATTTAAAAGCAAGTTTAATTCGTTATCGTGAATGCAGTAATTGAACAGGGTAGTTGAGAATTTCGATTACAATTACTGTAATTGAATAGGGTAATTTCAATTACTTTATATAATTACAGTAATTGTTTATTCTATGGGAAGAACAGCACCTTAAGGTTTTTGAGAATAAATTATTACACAAATTATTCGGAGCGAAAAAGGATGAGTTACTGGAGAATTCAAAAGGCAACACAACGCTGAATTAAGGTAACTGCACCCGATAAATATAACTCAGGTATAGCATTGAGGCGAATAAGATGGGCGTGTAAGGTTGTAGGGCTTAGTAACGAAAGGATCCCTAAAATGTTAATAAACACTGAACCACCTCATGACTACAACGGTGCTGGTTCGAATCCGGCCTAGGGAGTCGGGTTTTTTTTTCATTACAGTGGCGGTCCCACAAAATGAAAACTTGACCCCCCAGGATGGTTAGAATAGGTTGTTTACCTCTAGATAACTCCCTGTATGTCAGAAATGACCAGGAAACGGGTGATAAAAAAATAAATAGAAAAGTAGATGGGAGGATAGCGTAAAGACTGATTTAGTACAAATGGGTTTGGAGGGGCGTTCCTGGACAGATGTATGTAGAGAACGATTGGTGGAATCGGCATCGAACCTTCGAGCTCGCTAAGCCTGTATTGTCATTTATTATTAATCACAGTAATTATAATTATTCCTTACAATTATTTAAGTTTAATTTGTTGTATAAATAAATCTGTGATTTTGATTATAATTTATTAAATTATTTATGATTGATTTTTACCTTTCAAAAGCCTGTTGACTTTCTGGCTGATTGTTTTGACTTCGTACGTCCTCTCGTCCAGTTCATTTTTTAAACCTGTTCAAAGAGAAATAAATATTAATACAAATT
>NW_027111696.1:14492-15936 GCF_000696795.3 Halyomorpha halys
AATATTTCGATTGTTTTTACAATAATCCACAAGGATTCTCAGAACCTTATTTTGGAATGCCTGCATTTTTTTCTTTTCGTAAAGGATGCTGCTCTCTACACCTTACTACTATACATCAGTAATAGTTTAAGTATTGTTTTATGAATGAAAACAGTTGTACCTGGTTTTAGTCCAGATTTTTCATTGATAGAATACAGTATCGTTAATCTTTCATATAGTACAAGAGCCCAAGAGGAGAAGAAAGGCAGTTATTTCACCCCAATGATTGATTTCTTTAATGAAAACTATGTATAATTACTAGTCAAAATTGATAAGTCTGCCAAGTATGTAATAAAAAATGGCGGCTGTTTCAGCTGTTAAAAAATGATTATTCATTCAGAGCTCTATATCTTTAAAACTACCAACAACAGAAAATCTAAGAGAACACCGTTTAAAGAAGAGTAAATTTGCTAAAATATGAGCCCTAATAGAGGCATTTACGTTCAATAGTTCTCCAGATATAGATTTTTAAAAAGAAACATTTCATAAAATAAAATACCCTGAAAAATCGAAAGTTATTGTATTTATTTTGAGAAGTCTATATCTCAAAAACCATTCGACGCACAGATACTATTGGAACCCAGATTAAAGCTAGTTGGATATACTATAATTTAGTTTACGATGTATATCTTTATAGGGGTAGTAGTTTTTATGATATATGCTCAAATAAATTGATTTATAGTAGTTCGGAAATAATTTCTAGTGCAAAAGTTATAGTGTCATAAAAACGACTACCCTTTCGAAGATACGTGATATTACAACGAATTGTATATGAACTACTTTATATTAAATTAAATTACCTTAATTTTGAGTGCTGGCAGACATATATTCGTCTTATTGGTTTCTGAGATATATTTTTCAAAAATCAAAAATTTTATCCGAACAACTAGAAATTAAACTTTTTTGAATTTATTTTGTCAAATATAATAAAAAATAGTACTTCTGCGAGGATAAATGTTCTAAAATACTTTATAGTACATTTAACAAGCTTTAATTTGAGAGCTGGCTGACATTCCAACCAATCCTAATACTATTCTCACCTCGTATGCCGATTATACATGTGTGCTCGCAGTTTATAATAACCCATTAATTGTATCCCAAACTCTCTAATCCCATATCACAGCCCTCGAAGAATGGTGTCGTAATTGGAGGATTAAGATAAATTCCAACATATCCCATCAAATCACCTTTACCCTTCGTCGTAAACCCACCGACTGCCCTACAGTTTCATTTAATAATGTTACTCTTACCCCTATCGAACAGATCCGCTACCTTGGACTACATTTGGACAAACGATTAACCTGGAATCTTCACACAAGACTGAAAAGACAGGAAACTGCACGTCGATTTCGACTTTTACAGCACTTACTAGACAAACGGTCTAAATTTCCAACACATTACAAAA
>NW_027111697.1:0-1052 GCF_000696795.3 Halyomorpha halys
TAACAATATTTACAATTCTGTTTATGAATTTAAACAAACTTGATTTTAAATGATAAATTGTTAAATAATGTAATTAAATACTATTTTAAGCCAAAGTGGTTCTTAAGTGTTGAATTGAGTCAGTTAATACAATATTACTGTTATTTTGAAATGATAAACTATATTGTCTGAACTCATTCCCAATCTACTGTCCGAGTTTAAAGTATTCGTATACCTGTTTTAAATAAAAAATATTGCTATTATTTGCTGCGAGTAGTTTAGACAAATAAAACCATTTAGTAATATAATAACTCTTTTATAAAAAAATATTTCTAAAACATATATATAAAATATACACTAGGAATAAAAACCATTATGTTTTCATAAATTTCCCATGATTTATGAATTCCTCATGTTGATTGATTGATTTACATTATCAAAAATATATATAAATTTTATTAAAGGGTTGGATGTATTATTAAATGGTTTTATTTATCTAAATCAATCACTGCAAATAATAGCAATATTTTTAATTTATTTGATATGCAACAGTTGTATAAATACTTTTAACTCTGTCTGCGTTTGATTTAGTTGGTTCGCAGAGTACCATTGTTCAGTTATGCTCAATAAAACTTCTAACTGTTTAAATGCGCTCTTACTTACTTACCACCATTAACCAACACTAAATGAAATTTTAATACAAAAAAATAAAAATTGGGCTGTGAGGATGTATGCATATTTGAGATAAAAGAAAATTTTGATAATTTTTTACCCATCATTAGGTTCATCTCCTGAATTAGCTTCTTCATCCTCAATGCATTCATCTTCAAAACTTCCTTCTTGCTTTTCATCTTCCCAATTATGGCCGCCTAATGAAGGACTTTGTGATTTACGCTGCTTCTCAGCCTGAAATGGTACATAAAAATACTCATTATAAATTCAGGGATTTTAAGAAGTATTTCAAAATCCTAGATTTATATAGTTTTTTTAGTTATGCAGTTTTTTTATCTAAGGAATTTGTAAAATGTATTTTAAGTTTAGACAACAATTATATCAATTTAATATTTCTAAGA
>NW_027111698.1:0-11768 GCF_000696795.3 Halyomorpha halys
TTATTTTATTTTATTTTAGAAACCGATATTCCGATATTATCGGGAGACAATATCGATATTCCGATATTATCGGTTCCTTAATATCGATATCAAAATATCGGATATCGGAGACCAAATATCGATATTCCGATATTATCGATATCGATATCCCATCCCTACCTCGAACCATCTTCCTTCAAGTTTATGTAATCATAAATATTTTCAAATTAGGGCCTGTTACAAATGTTTACCGATTGAGATATATCACGCTTTGGCCCTTCCTGATTTGTTAGTAAGTATAGAGGATGGGATTATAAGGTGTTATTTGGGGGTAATACCATGCATTGTATTTTCAAATCTTCTCGAAGGAGTAACAAGAGTTCCATAGTGCTATTCCATATTAGGACCAACCCAAAAAGCATAATGGTATGAAAAATGTGCTAAAATGTTTTATTTAAAGTAACTTTATTTAATTATACATTCCTTGAGCTACGTTTCAACACTAAACAGTAGTTAATTGTCCCAGTGTTATTTGCCATTAGAAATAAGTCGTGTCATCGCTGGGAAACACTGCACTCGATGAGACAAGTGCAGTCAATTTGATACTGCTGAAAAATTATTTTTGGCTATTGCTGTTGAAGAAAGGTCCTAAATATGAACAAGTGAAATTTTAGTCATTCTTATCGTACGTATTATGTTACAAGGAAAACAATTTTTGGTTTCGATGTCTCTATCAGATATTTTATAATTAGTTCCTCTTTGCATTTCTGCTATTGTGAATATATTCTGTAGTTTAATTTGTTCTTTTTCAATTTTTTTTAATTTAGTTTGGCTTTATTTCATGTTGCACAGTATTACAACATCTAACATTTTTTGTAAAATGTTTATATAAATTCATATAGATTTAATTAATATTTCAAATATTAAACAGAAAACTTTTGGCGGATTACATGATTGACAAGAAGTTATTATTCATTATTTAGTTTCAGTTCTAAAAATTGAAAAGAAAAAGAAAATTTCGTCAACATACGCAGACTTACCCCGTCACCCCACTATCTCCTACCCACCTGTATACTGCCAGTTTCCAATCATAATTCGACACAATACAACGTCATTAATTTTTTGTCAGTATTTTCACAATTTTTTCTTGAATCGGTGCTCCCATTCTTCATATCTAACATATTTTTAAAAAAGTTAGTCCAAATTCTACTATTTTGTTTTCCCCAAAGAGCTACTTGGTTAACATTTCCTAGTCAAGATTTCATAGAGGATTATAAGATGTACCTAGACTACAGTTTTAGACTTTATTTAATAATTTATTTATTTGAATATGTTGACATCTCTATTTGTGTATTTTAACGTATTTATTTATTAAATTATTTTATTTTATTAGTACTATTATTTTTATTTTTTTTAAACTTATTTATCCATTCAAGTATTTCCTGTAACCGGCTTTTTATTATATTTTCCTTTGAATCTATGTGTTAGTCTTATTCTCGTAAAATGTATCTATTTGTTTGTTTTTGGTAAGCTGATCTACTGCTGTGACTATGAATGATGGTCTGATCTCACATTGCCGTCTAATATTGAATTTGTTTAGCGGGTCACTGAAGAGGACCTAGGAGGGTGAATTCCGGAGAGCGAATTTGTATATCGAGTGAATTAAAAAATTGTGAAATGATGAAATTAGAGGAGCAGAAATGAGAAAGAAAAATAGGAATGAATTGAAACATTTGTATTTGTTGTACAGACCGAAATTGATTGTAAAAGGAAACTGTAGGGGTAAAAAAAAATTGTTTATTATATCCTATTATTGTATCTCTTTTTTTCTGATTATACCATGTATGTGTAATATATATATGTCCGATTACGGATTGTTAAGTATGCTGTGTGAGATAGCAACCTAATGTATTTAAGCAGCATAGATGAATAAAGTATTTCTCTCTCTCTAGATGTACGATATTGTAGTATTTGAATATTACACTAATTTATATAACTTTTTAATTTATTTTTCAGGAAATTCCTAGGATACTCAACTACACATGCTCACCAGATAATATACAGCAGAAGAAGACCTGGATATTGTTCGAGCTTAAAAGGATGATCATTGTTTAATAAAACTAGCGAAGATAAAGAAAACATTTTAACAACTGACAGAAAAAGTATAATTCAAAATCATCAAACCCAACATACTAAGTGAAGTCCTCACTCATCCATTTTCTGTAGCAGAGGGTGCAGGTATAGGGAACACATATTCTCCCTCTTTTATCACATCCCCTTTTTTCCTAACAAACGAAATACTGTTATTACATAGTTTATTATACTCCATTGAAACTGGACCTGGTATATCCTGACAGCTCACTCTACCCTGTTGGATAGAGCGGGGAAGTAAGGGTATTGGCGGAAAAGAGAAGAGGTTATCCTCAATCCAACTATAAACTTTACACCAATTATCAATGGAGTAGGACGCAGGGTTGGTTTTGTTTTGTTTAAAGGCGTAAAACCTTTTGATCATGAACGCCTATGGATTTTTATAGTTCTACAGCCACACAGACATACTGACATTCAATGACGCACACAAGTGCATGGTTTTAACATTTACAAAAAACATTAAAATCGAAGAAAAACTATAATTTAAAAAGCGCTTTTGATAATTTAAAAACCAATGTGACTTCAACTTCATCTGTGAGAGCTTCAGATAAATTTATGGTCAGTCCTATTCTGTTTATTGTTGGTAAATAGTTAGGACATTCTTTAAAAAATATATTTAATCATGAGAATAAAATAACAATATTGGAAGTGGAAGTTTTCTAATCAGGTGAGAGTGCTTGAGGACTGTTTGACCTTTTCTCAAGTGAGTTAGAGCAACTTTCTTCCTACAGCCACTGTAATAGGATGTTAACCATGGATATACTACTCTAAAAAAAAATTTTCTCAGAAAAACATACATATCCTAGAATATCATATTAACTTATTAAATAATTAATTAAATTATTTACAAAACATATTTACATCTAAATCTGTACTAGAAAAGTTGAAAATATAGGGGGTATAATTAAGAAATAAATTAAAGATAAAATAAATAAATATTGTGTTGATATGGTGGTTAAAAAATACTTCTTCAAGTGATCTGCCTTAATGAAATAACCATATGAAACATAAAAATACGAACGTAAGTACCTCATGGTATATTAATAAATATTAGCCAAGAAACCATCTCAAATTTTCAAAAAAATTAACAACAAGTATTGAATAATCACAAATCGATGTCCTATTTTAGAAACAGGAAGCAAACCCAACTCCTTTAATTTAACAAAAAATATTATTTGACGTTTCAACTACTGACGTTGGTTCAGTTCGTTGAGGACCCAGGAATCGAATTTTTACCATTTTCGAAAGTATAAACAAAGAATGAAGAAAACATAGAGACAGGGGTTTTTCCTTGGTATTGTTTTCTGTTTTCCTCTCCTAACAGTAACCTAATCAACGTCATGGCAAAACAAACCCAAGCATCGGTCGACCACCGAACGTACGTGCTATTTTACGCGCCGCAGCAATCAGCTCCTACACGTAGTAAATTAAAGGAGCCAGTAGGAAGACGTATATAATATATCGACGAGGAAGGAAGTGGGGGTCCTAGGGTGGAAGGGAATACGGGATGGGGGAGTTCCCCCCTGATAGCATCAACAAAATACATCACTACCACTTGTTGTTCTCTCTTTTCTTACTTCTTTTCTTTGCCCCCACTTTTTTGTTTATTGTTTCTTATTCCTCTTAATCCGCCCATACTTGTCAGCTCTCTTAAAGAGCAAAGTGACACATTACAGGGTAACAGGCACCTTTAGAATACATTATACTAGGAAAAGTGTTTTTATGAATACATTTACGTATTTCTTATTATATTACACTAATGTACAATATTGGTGTTAGATACCGTCTATCAGGGAGATTTTCTATAATTTAGATATTATAATTGAACTCAGTTATTAAAATGTCCCTACATTTCCAAATACTGTTGACAACAAACTTGCCTGTCTGAATTTTTCCAACTCGCAAGTTCATTACTCTTTTTCATTTTCTGCTAACTTCTGGTAACTCTTCCTTGATGAGGCAAAACCTTTTATGTACTTCCCATGATCGCCCCGATCACTTCATATGGATGAAGCTTTGATAACCTTCCATTTAGTATAAAATTATGACGCAACTATTTTTTCAGACGGCAAGAGATTTCCCCGCAGGGATAACCTGGGGAATCCCATGCGAATCGGTCATCTGCACTCTGGGCTTCCCGGTAGGAATGGACGAATATTTTTCAAATATGTTCCAACTAAAAGTATTATTAGTATTTTTTTAAATTTTTGTCCCATAGTACAAGGTATTTGTCCAATTGTTTACGGGTAACGGTATATCTGTATTTTCTCAGCATTCATTGAAATAGAAATAATTTAGGTGATTTTCAGGTTGACAGATCAGTAGCTAAATTAGTAGAGAAGTAAGTCTTTGATTGTGAATTCACCAAAAATTTCTTTAAATATACTCCTGATAATTATAATAAAATAAAAAATTGTACATACTGTCAAATTTACTTCATATATCCACATTATCTGAATTTACTTTACTATAGTAATGGTGGAATTCTTTAAAGTTTCTCAGACGGAGTGTAAATATCCTATCAAACTGTATTTATTTTAATTATGTTCATGTATCTGTATATAATTAAGAAACAAGGATATTTAATTTTACTATTGTTTAAATTTTTTTCGGTTGACTCTGACCTTCGCCACACTTGCCTGACTTGGACTACTGCTTTCCAGTTTGCTGCATGCAGCCCTTTCGCGTCTTTTTTGATTCTGTCTATCTATCTGAGTTTTGACCTACCACGTGGTCTTTTGCCAAATATAGTGGCATTCATTATTGTATAGAGGCGTTCTGATGGATTACTTCGAGTTACATGTCCCGCTCATCTGTCTTCATATCATGAGAAATTGACTGACCAAACACTACAAGCAGTTCACTGTTTGTTCTTCTCCACGTTTTAAAGTTCTGATCTGAGAACGCTCCAGTATCTGTACGATGGACTTTCTTTTCATATATCTCGATTCTGCTTTCTAGGGCACCTGTTAGAGCCCAGGTTTCGTAGTTGTTTATCAGAGATGACTTTATTATAGCAGTGTACTTACCATAGCTTCAGATTTGTAGAGATGTTTCGGGATTTCAGTATTCCTCACAGAGAAAATAAAGTTCTTTTTGCTCTTATTATACGCTGCTCTATCACTACGCTGCTCTATGATTATTTATTAAGGTTATTGTGGATTACAGGTGATTGAATCTGTCTACTTTCTCGAAATGATTTGGGATCCACGCAGACGATCGTTAGGACCGATTTTTCGACTTACAATCATGAACTTTGTTTTACCTTTACTGCATTTACTTACGAGCCGCTTTCTTCTGCTTCTCTTATTAGAGTTTTTGCGAGCCTTTTATGCCATCTTGGTTAATTCCTAGGACCTCAATGTCGTCGGCGTATGCTAGGATTTTATGTTTTGTTCCGACGGGCACCCCACCATTTTCGCGTGATGTTGTTCTAATCACTTTTCTAGGGGCAAGTTAAACAACTTAGGCGAGAGACCATCTCCCTGCCTCAGATCTGTTCTGACTTCAAGAGCTTCATATGTTTCTCCTTTTATCAGGACACTGCATTTAGGATTATTTATGCATTCAGGCATCCCCGTCTCAGTCATGATCTTCCAAAGACAGATTCTGTCTATGGAATCATAAACTGCTTTAAAATCGACAAATAAGGCGTGCACATCCTGATCTACTACCTATGCTTTCTCGAGTGTCTGTTTTGGGATGAAGATCTGGGTCTTGCGGGCTCTACCCTCTCCTAAACTCCACTTAGTGTTCGCCAATTATTTTTTTGTAATACCGAGATATCCGATTATCTTGTAGGCCACCGTAAGGAGTGCTGTACTCATACCTGGAGCTATTCTTTAGAGTACAGATTAGGCCTGTGTTCTAGATCTCTGGTATTCTCCCCCCCCCTTTTATTTTCTGGAATAGTTCTTATAGCTCAATTATTAAAGGTTCTCCATCTTTGAACAGCTCATGTTATTTTAATTATAAAAAAAAAAATTGTAATTGTGAATTTTGAATAAATGATAACTTTCAGAAAATGGAACTTTGAACTTTCCACTACTTTTTTCGACAACACCTCAGAAATAAAAACTAAAAAAATTGTTGATGTTACCTCATAAAACTAATGTGATTTTTTAATATTTTTATGATTAACATATCAATTTCGTTTTTGTAGCAATTAATTACAGGATTTAATAAAAATAACGAAAATGACGACAATAACTTTCTTTAATTAGAATTGTTACTACGTACGTAGGAGGCGACGGAGATGGGATGAGGCAGCAACGCATTGGGATGCATACGTCATCCCGACCAAATATAGAACTACGATCACGTACGAGGTATTTCAGTCAGGGCCCTTGGTTCACAAGCCAGTAGCTAGATCTCCAAACATTGTCCCATTTAAATTGACTACGTAATTACTCCTAGTTGTCGGTGTTGCTCCTGCTTGTTTGTACATCCCACAGTAATGCCAATACTGTTAATACAATTCTCTCTGTAATGTATAGTCCAGTTATAATTAATAAAACCATTAAAATACATATTATTTGCATATCATTAGTAAATCAAGTCCTTAAAAATGTTTATGCAAGCAGAAGAGTGGATTCTTTCTAGACTAGCATGAATAAAAATATTTCATATATCAAAAATAAATAATAATATATATAAATAAATTACATATGAAAAAATAGCAGAAATATTCAATAATTTATTACTGTCATATATCTAGGCAATACGGTGAGGTTATTATATTTCATAAAATGGCTGAAATAGTTTAAGTGCTCGACACACTGTAGAAAATTTTGAAATGGCGATTTATACTACATTTACCACCATCTCTAGATAATTTCCATAATCTACTCTGAAACACTGTTTTTTTTTTTTGTTTTTTTTGGAGGACTAACAAAACAATATAACTATCGATTTTAACATCTACAGTTTATACTGCAAATTTCGGTCATTTTCTGACATTATTTTTCCCATTGTCCCTATTATTAATTAATAATTAATGCCAAGTGAAATTATTTATTATTTATTTGTCATATCTTTTTCATTGTTTTTTCTTATATTCATTTTATTCCTCACAGGCAAAATTGTAAATTATCTATCAAAACATAACGATATAAACCAAAAGTAACTTAGAACAAATCTCACAGGGGTTGAATATTGTACAATGGAAAGTGAATCCAAAAAGAGGGGAGTTGGCCACGCCCTGGGAGCTCATTTAACGCCGAAATTAATTTCAATATCCGTCATTGTAGTATATACAGGAACAAGTGGCAACCTCCTATTCCTCTGCCACGTCCCCTGGAGTTCATCAAAAGCATTGCCATTGTGGCTTCACCTTTCCTAGCAACTTAGTCTCTCCCTTATGCTCCAAAAAAAATTTCTGCTTTCAGTTTATCACTCACTAAAGATCGATTAATATATGAGAAACTCAAAGCTGTGATAATAAATTGCACGAACTTATCGACTAGAGATAGGTAGATGAATCGGGAATCATTCAAAGAGTCGACTCATCTGAAAGAATCGTTCTCTTGAGTGATTCACTCAGCGAAGTATCAATTCCTAGTAAGTATGAATTCCCTATTCAGAAGTATCAAAGAACTAGAGTAAAGGATATTTTGTTTTATTAAAGAATACAACTTAGCACTAAGCTGTTTGATGTTTACTTTAAATAAATTTAAAAGACAAAAAAAAACTTAAGTTTGGTTATTTTTTTACGATATAAAGAATCGTAACCCAAAACAGCTTATAAATAACTCTCCATGCTGTTTCATGTATCGGAGAAGATAATCATTAATTTCAATCATTTAAGATTTTTAATTTTATTTTTGATCAGTAGACATAGAGTCTAAATTAAGATTAATACCAGTTGTCTCATTGAGATATCTGTAGAATTCTAATAATTCTATAGTTATCGTCAATTAAAATTTAATATAATGCGTTACATTAATTTTTGGGTGATAATTACGTTTTGTGAGATAATTTATTTTTTGTGTAATTGTTTATTTTGTTAATTTTTTTTAAGGAATAGTTTACATTTTGTGTAGTATTTATTTTTGTTTTGAAAATTAAAATTGTTTCCTGAAAATCTTTTTTTCTGAACTGTAGAGTTTGGGAATGTTGATTTTTCAATACAATGTTCTTGTATAATAAAAAAATTGAAAGAAGGAAATCGGGGAAATGAATCAATTGAAGAATCGTTTCAAAACCAAGCAGTGATTCTTTGACAAAAAGAATCGAACTTCCTTCTTTGATATTAATCGATATCACTATGGATATCAAAAGTGGAAACAGCCACGGTTAACCGATCTAACAAAACAGGAAAGAGATAGACAAGATATCTTCTATATAATGTTACTCACTTATGTATAATTATACTGTTACGAATCCGACAATATTTTTCTCTCCTCTTTTTATTAGATTTGTAGATAAATGTCTAAATAAAAAAAGGGATAATTTAAAATATTGTTTTATATCTATAAGTAAATAGACTTGGGAGTAGTTTGCCAAGAAGGAAGCTTCTATGAAACCGCAATATTTCCCATTAATACTATATGAGCCAAGAGGTTGATTGTATCCCTCACGGCATTAATTAAACCTCTTCATTCATAATTGAGCTGTGGCAGCAACTCCATCATTTGTAAACTGAGCAGCTAGCTTCGGAAATTTTGTTTAATTAAATTACCTTTATAAATTCCATTAATAAATAATAAAAAAATTGAATGATTTCTGGATCACAAATAAATCTAACTTGATTATAAAATTTGGTAGAAAATCAACCAAATTTTAAGTTATGGTAATTAATTAGTTTATTATTAAAAAGAGGAGAGAGAATAAAACCCGTATCGTCGACTGAAGAAAGTCATGAAAGAAGAGAAAAGTAAATGATCAATAATTCAATCTTATTTAAATTGACAAATAAAATCGATTTTAATAATTATTTTAATAAATTACAAATAATTTGACAAAGGCAAAAACACTCAAGGTAGGAATTGATATTGACCCACTTGCGATGGTTTGGGACAAACAAGGGCAATAATAACAAAGGCAATAATGGATGACAATTCATCCAATGACCAGATTAAATGGAGTAAATATTTTGGCGTGAGGAACGGCAACTACGCCACGCTAGTTAGGCAGCGCTGCCTACAGAGTGCAGGCGAATCGCCATATCGGCCTGGGGCCTTCTCCCGCCCGCTGGTGACGGCGTTTGAATTTTCCCGCCAGAACCGCGTTTCTTGGCGGGAAGGCGGGGTCCCAGAACGGTGACGGTTTTTTAACCTTCCTCTTGTTGCTGTGTACAATGTAAAAGCGGGATCATCAAAGTTAAGAAAATGCTGATAACATTAAAGCACTGAACTAAGACTTATTTTTAGTAAAACGTATTCATGGATTCATATCTAATCATAATTAAATTCCATAAATACCGTTGAATTAAAGAAAACGCATTATTTTTTAATGTACTCATAAAAATACTTAAAACAATATTAACTCTATTTTTCATATAAATTATAAAAATCAGTTTTGTCAAGTACGATTTAATATTAATGAAAATCTATTTTTTTAAACTGCAATTAAATAAATAAAAGCTGATCATTAAGTTATAAAAAGAAAGTAGAATTCCAAAATATTAAAAAAAAAATTACTTACATTAATAGCTTTTCGACTAACTTTTTTCAAACAAATTACAGTTTAAATGAGTTAAGTATTGCTAAAAATGTTCTTCAAAATCTTCCTATCCTTAATCATTCTAAACTTTCAGTAATAAGAATAATATTGTAAATACTCAAAATAATAATTGACTAGAACAAATACACATATTAGTATATTATATGTATAAATTTTATATAATATATTTATTATAACTTGAAGAAGATAGTTGACGCATGAAATAGATTGTAGGAAGATAGTCCGGGTGGCGTTCAAAATAATAAAAAAAACTATTTATTATTATCCTGAAATCGTCAAGGTATAATTATTGAAAACATTATGGTTAACAATAAATAGTTTTCTGTTACTATTTTGATACTGTTGACCGCCACCCGGACTATCTTCCTTCACTATTTATTATAAATTATAAATTAATAAAATAAATATAAATAAAAAATATTTATAAAAACATTTTTAAAAAAGTTGACCAATCAATATAAATATTGTTATTTATATTTATTAGTCAACTTTTTAACTGTTTTTGTGTATATTTTATTATAATTTAACCCCTCTTGGAAATGAAAATTTCGTAGAAATCGGACTAACGTATAGTTTAGGAGACGTTACTAGTCATTGAAATTATTTTCCACCGCAATATTTATGACGTTCCTAAAACTCTTACTAATTAATTTATTAAAGTTTCAAAGTATCTTTTTTTGTTTTTCGTTTATTATTCCTAAACGACCCATCCTTACAGTATAAAAAATTAATAAGCATCAAATTAGGCGTGGAATGAATATCATAACTTGATAAATGTCAATTTTTTTTTTAGTTTACCAAAATCAGATATAAATACTACATATGAGTCCACCCACATTTCTGGCAGTTCTAAAACAGTTGATAAGAAGCTATTTAGGTTCAAATAGCAACGAATTACGAAATATTAGATCTTTATGTTTTAGTTCATCACCTTTAAATCTCAAACGGTGGATCCTAGCGAAAACGCCAAAGAAAACCAAATTGAAGAACATTGAATCTAGGTCGACTGAGACTTATAATTTGGTCAGAAGTGCGGTCGTAATTCACCTGCTCTAATTGTTCTTTGGACTTTAATAACCGTTATGCATTAATGAACTCCATATGCAGCCATGGCAGGTGGTTTATGTCTATACAACTTGCCGGATTTTTTAAGTTATCGTAGTCATTCGAAGTAGAATTTAATTTAACTACATGTTTCAAGTTTTCCATTTAGATATATTTTGAAACAAATATAATCTGTATTTTTTTCTTCTTCATAAGATAAGAAACTCTTTGCTTTAATTCTTCATCGGAAAACAGCCTATTTTCAAATTTATTTTTAGTGGTCAAACATCAATTTAAAATATTTTTTATCAATTTTGTCTATAATAGTTAAAATCTGTTGTTTTTTATATTAATCGTTACTAGTTTTCAACCCTTCCATCACATCTGTCATTCGCATCTACTTTTTTATACATAACATTCTACCTTTCTTTACTTCAGGTTATGTGAAGTATAGCAAACTAGAATGTTTTTCATTTTATTTATTTATTCAGAAAAATATATCCAATATGGTCCGACCAGATGACATCTTTCGGTCGGTGCCAAAATAACTTCCAGAAATGATAAACATGAACGAAATATGAATTAGTAACCGTTTTGATTATCAGGGCACTGTGGAAGATGCTATAATTTATAGGCTAGAACAGTACAATATGAATAAATTTCAAATAGTAAAACTACTAATTTAGTTAACAACATACTAAAATGAAAATAAAATATCAAAAAAATGAATGAAAGAACTTACGAAGTTGTAATGATACGAAGATGAAATTAATAATAATGAGGTAATAAATTCGTAATATG
The DNA here is from genome assembly GCF_000696795.3 of Halyomorpha halys. Classification (NCBI taxonomy): domain Eukaryota; kingdom Metazoa; phylum Arthropoda; class Insecta; order Hemiptera; family Pentatomidae; genus Halyomorpha; species Halyomorpha halys. Next base: position 11,659 of record NW_027111698.1, read on the forward strand.
TATTAAATGAACTTTTTAATTAATTAAAAATTAAATTTAAAGTTTGATGTGCATGTAAAACCCCATACAGTTGTTTATTACAACTTTAAACATAAAGAGTTTTTCTTCTA
>NW_027111698.1:12123-13818 GCF_000696795.3 Halyomorpha halys
AATTTATAATTTTTATATTGTAATAGGAGAGTAGAAGCTTACAGGAGCTTAACAATACCGGAAGTGCTAGTTCAATTGAGTGAGCTCCTATTATTTTATTTTATTTTATTAAAATATAAAACATTTTGCTACTAGAATTGACTCGGAACATTCTTCTGTTCTTTCTTAATTACTTTATAGATTGTATTTAATAATAACAACTAATTATTCATAAAAACCTGCTTTAGGCTATAAGAGGGAAAGCATGATTATTATTAATACAATTTTAATATTGGATGAAGATAGTTGACCGTATGAAGTAGATTGTAGGAGGGTAGTCCGAGTTGCGGTCAATAAAGCTATCAACATAGTAAAAAGAAAACCATTTATTGTTAACCAACGTTTCGCCCAACTTTGCAGGGCTTCGTCATGGCTAAATGAAAAAACAGGAGCCCAGAAAGGAGCTGCAGAAATAGATATCAGTGAATGATAACTCTTAAAAAAAAAAAAGGAACCCTATTGTTTTTAAGCTAAAAAAAAAAATTTAAAGGGAAAGGTGGCCTCAAAAATAATCCATGTCGGTGTGGGCATGATCAAAAAGTATTACGAAAAAGTTGGTTAAAAAAAGAAAACAAAGTACTTAAAAAATAATAAAAATGAAGGATGACTGAGTTAACAGGTAGTTCGATATTACGGACCCTAGGGGCTTTAATGATTATTTTCATCGCAATACAAATCCCTAGAACAGTATATCATCGAAGAACAATATACTGGGAAATAAAACTGAAGGCAATGGCCCCGCTTTGCATTTTATTGTTTCCAAAGCGCACCTATCTGCCCTTCAACCACCGCATAATTCTCTTAGCAGGGATAGGATCATTAAACTGATTTTTGCTAGTGTTAAACGGAGAGCGGGTAGTAGAGTTCTTATTATTAAATGTAATAAATGTAAATAACGTAACCGAACTGAAAATTATCGTTGACTTCGGCTTATTGAAGTATAATTATCTATTTAAATAATAATAAGTGAACAATTCTGGAATCGCATTAATGTGAGATAAAAAAAAATAATATGTTGTAATAATTTAATATCAAATAAGTCTTATCATCATTGAAATAATCTAACATGGCTTAAATGCGAATTTTTAAAAAAATCTTTCACTAATGTCACTTTAATTTGCTTTATTTAAAAAAAAGTAAACAGTTATCATTGTGAGTAATAATAAAAAATTGATAAATACAAAGTAGTGATGAATTTTATTAAAAAAACTTATATACCACTTGACAAAAATAGTGATATCCATTTCGACCGCGAAAAACCCACACTACACAACCTTTCTTGAATGTTAAACTGCTATATTCCTGGCAGTTACCTTCCAATTTTAATAGTTATTCCCACCCCAAAAAAGGCTAAAATACGAATGTTCATAGCAACTGAAAAATAAAAATCTTTTGTTCGTAAAATTTGGGCTACATTTTTTTTCCAAAAAAAAAGAAAAATGGAGATAACTTTAAAAGAATCCCACTAATTTTTGTGGCGTATGCAGAGCAATAAGTGATAGTTCAGTGATCGGGATCACCACATAATAAAAATTATAAAGTACACTTTTTTTTTTTTTAGTAGTCACACAAGTGCAAAACTTTAATTATTCTATTTTGGTCTATATATATATATATATATACTTTAATTATTCTATTTTGGTCTATATATATATA
>NW_027111698.1:13868-26710 GCF_000696795.3 Halyomorpha halys
TATATTAGCCAATAGAGTGAATGCCTTACAAAAAAGGGTAGATCCAAAGAACAGTCCCAGAACCCCGATTTGAGTTCCCATGGGCCATTATTCATGCAATGAATGTAAATCTTTAAAACTCCTGTTTTAGGGCATGAATAAAGAATGTTTAATAAGCTGAGAGGTTTGTTGAATTAACGGACAAGATTTTATAGCATGAATGTTTTACGAAAAATGTATGCCTTACAATACCAGGGGATATATCTATAAACGTAATGATTTATTTGATTTTTAGATAAAATAATATTTAACATAGAAAGACGTAGAAGGTAGTGGATAATGAAAAAAACGCATAAATAAAAGGTCTGCTTTAACACGAGTATTAACTAGTAGGCGAATGCCCAGACTTTTCCGTTTCGCCAGTTTGATTACTGTTGTCATGCCGACATAATTATAATTACTTTTTCAATGTGACAACCTGTATTTGAGCGATTGAGTTAATAGGATGACCAATTCCATAAAACAATTCTTAGTATTTTCAATAACAATTTAATAGTGAATAAAGGCTTAATGTAAATAATTTTATATTTCTGCCACATTTTAGGAAAAGAAAAATGTTAAATTTTGGAACGAGATATATTATTAAAAGTACTTTTCTGAAAACTGTTGAAGCTTGGGTAAGTCAGCTGGCATATTTGAAAAATTAGTAGAGCAAAGTATTGACAAAATGATATATAAAAATATTTGTTCTGAAACGAGCAATGCTTAATTTCAACTAAGTAAAATTGAAAGTTACATGATGCACGCAAAGCACCAGCTTTTCGAATTGAAACTTCTTTACCGACGTTCAATTGTTTCATGACACGAGATGAAACGGAAGTGAAAGTGGTGGGGGAGCAACACTGATCAATTTTAGCAAGAAAATGTTTATATAATAATAGAAGAGCAGAAGCTTACAGGAGCTTAACAATCCCGGCTATGCCATACCTAATGAATGAGCTTCTGTTATTTTATTTTCTTCTATTAAAATATAAACCCTTATGCTACTAGAGTTGAATTAGAAAATTTCTTCTCTTTCCTAATTACTTTTTAGATTTATTCTAGAACTTATATTTTCTGCCTTGAGCTATGAGAAGGAATGCATGATCATTATTAGTGAAGTTTAAATACATTATTATCGCTTTCAAAAGTTTCACTTCTATTGGCCAGTCCCAAACTAAACCAGGAGGGTCCAGTTTACAATAGATTGTCTCAACATTTAGCATATGCACATGATGCCATTGCCACAAGAACCCAAGCAGTAGTAAAAGGAACATTCCAGGAATTTGAAGACCAATCGGGCCTTAAGGTGAATGAATACAGGACGGTGTACATGAAAAGTTCAGGAAAGAGTAAGGAAGAGAATAGCAAAGTGATGCTCAGAGACCACAGTTTTAGTTCTGTAAACCAGTTTAAGTACCCGGGAAGCCTGGTTACAGATGATAACAAAGTAGAGAGCGAAATAGAGTTCAGGACAGCAGCAGGGAATAGATGTTTCTCATTTTTCACTGCAGAATATACCGAATTTTAGAGCTCTCTCTAAAAAGAATGAGAGTGGTCATTTACAAAACCATCGTAAAACCAGTAATGGTCTATGGGAGAGCATAGCTTTTGACAAGAAAAGCAGAACAGATGCTCAACTCCTGGGAGAGAAAGGTATTGAGAAGGATGTGGAGAGCAGTCTCGGAGAATGGAGTTTGGAGAAGAAGAACGAATGAGGAACCGATAAATATGTTTGGGGGACCCAGCATCGTGGCTTTAGTTAAAAGATCAAGAATAATGCTTAGAAGACTTTGAGAGGATGCCCGATGAAAGGATACCCAAAAAGATAGTTTATGGCAAACCAGAAAAGAGGATATCCCCGGATCAGATGGGTGGACGATGTGGTGGAGGATTTGAAGCTCTTAAAGATTGATAGATAGAAGGAGAAAGCAAGATATTGGTTGGCTGTTGTGGAGGAGGCCTGGGTTCTTGCAGGGCCGTAGTGGCCATAATAATAAGGCCGGGCGAGACGGTCAAAATTAAAAATATATATCCGGGCTTAATAAAAAAATAATAAAATAAGGTTTTAAGAAAATTCAGCAGAAACGTCTTCCCGTTGAGAAAACATTAATTGAAAACATAATACATCGGATTGGAAAATCTTTTTATGCAATATAATGTGATTTCATAAATACCTTTGTCAAATGAAAGAAAAGTGGAAAGATAAGGCTAAGCCGAAGATAAGAAGGATGGCCAACTAATGCAGACACAAAGGGTGCGAAGGAGGGGCTAAAGGCGGCTGTAAATAAACAGAAGGAAACCCGCATGATCGGATTAAGAGGAGCTGGTTAATTAATTAACGATGAGATGGCCTGTTGAAGCCCAACTGACAAATTGGCTACGTGACTGGGGGCTCTTGGCCGCTCTGTTCTCTTTGTTTTATCTCTTCATTATTTGGTAAAATTCACTAAAGGTTTCTAATTACGTAGGATATATGCGACCAATGTCGAATTTTATTTTCAACAGCTTACATTAGATATGAAAGATTTCCATTCATTACATGACAGGCTAAAACTATTAACCTCTAATAGTCCAAGAGCCTAGGAGGAGACAAAATATATTACTTCACCCCAATTTTTAATTACTTTAATAAAAACTATATACAATTAAAAGTCAAAATTCAATATTATGCCAACTAGTTAGGAGAAATATAAAAACAAAATAACCACCCCTATACTATACAAGGGACTCAGTAAATATCATTAAAAGTTAATAGTGAAGTATATAAGGTGCACACCCTCTGCGGTTTACTATATTCTAGAAAACTCTAAAGTTTTCGCTCCTTTATCATTCGCAGATCCATAAAAACTACCAATAACGCTAAAAAAAACTTTCTAGCTCATTAACTTAAAGCAGAGCAAAATTTTCAAAACATGAACTCTACTAGAGCTCTTTAAGTTCAATAGTTCTCGAGATTTGAACAAACAAAAATTTTAAATAATCAACTTTTTTTTTTGTCACTAGAAGTCAATTATTTATTTTGTTAAATCCATAAATGTCATTGTTTTTGCTATTTCTTTACTTTTATCTTTTATTAAGAATTATTATTTTTATCGATTAATTTCAAATAAGTAAAACTAAAAGTTATGTGATGCACGCAAAGCACCAGCTTTAATTTATTTATAATGTTGTATATAGTATATTTTGTATGAGACCATAATCAATTGTTAAAAAAAAAAGTACCTCTTACATAAAATAAAAAACAAAGCAACAAAAAATCAATAGTTTGTGAATTATTTTTGGTTGTATATCATGGTAATTGCTGCTCCTACGATAATAAACGTCATTGACCATACATATAGTCTATTCAAATAGCTTTATTTTTAGTGCTAATAGGAATCTATAAGTCTAATTTAATCTGAGGTATAATGTTTCGTAGACCAAAATTTTTTTTTTCGTAACAACTAGAAGTCAATATTTTGCGAATTAATTTTGGCGAATTTCATGAATACTACAACTCCTACTAATACTAATCCTCAATTAAGATTAACAATTATACATCTGTACGTCGTTCGTGGAAATAGTAGTTTCCATGATATTCTTCCAAATAAATACACAAAATATTTTTCTTTTTGAAAAACGGTACCTCGAGAACTATTGGACATATTTACGCACATTTACTCTACCTTAAATTGGGTTCTATAACGTTTTTTTTTAGTTTTGTAGTTAGTTTTTTAGATACGTTTTGAAATAATCGCAATTTTTTCCCCTCAAGACTAGTTAATTTCAACTATTAACTATGTATAGTTTTGTAGAAAGATAGTCCGAGTGGCGGTCAATAAAGATCCCAAATAAACAACGTTTCGCACCACTTTATAGTGTTTTATCAGGGATAATTTTTTTTTTAATTACCCAACAAAAAATATTTCGGCCAAGTTTATACTAACGAAAGTTACTGCACATGTTGTAGACTTTCAAAAGTAGGTTTGTTTTTAAATTTCTAGGGTCACTTCCAATTTAATCCTGGAATGATTCATTTTTGTACATTTATAAGGTTTATTGACCTTTGTGATCAGAACATCCCATTAAAGTCTAAATATTGGAACTACTTTTGTGTAAGTTTCGTTGACGTATGAATTCAGGGGCTTTGTTGAAAGGTGTAACCAAAATAAGGAAGGAACAATAATCAAATTAACCGTTATGATTCAGATTAAAATTTTATTTATAGTAAATATTGTTTTTAACGATGGAAAAAATAAAATTTATATTTTTACACCTGAAAATATTATTTTTTAAAAAAATAGCATTCCTTTAAACGCAGTACTCTGAATAACATAGAAATTCACGAGAGTTACAGAAGATTTAAACAATTTAGAGTTTTTGCACAAATAATGGTAGTTTCTCACCACTGTGTGTCCTTCGGCCCTGGTCTTGTTGCTGCTGGGAAAGAAAGATGCTTGTCCTATCTTAATGCTCAAGATAATCGCTTTGAAAAACATAATATTTATTATTAATATTTTAATATTAATTAGTATCTTAATTTTATATATTAATATTTAAAATTTAATATTAATGTTTTAATTTAACTAATAAAATAGTTGGACAAAATATTAATTTGATTATTATAACCTAAATAATTCATAAAAATGGAAATATTTAGATGTGAATATTACCTAAAAAAAGGAACAACGGGCTTTTTCTTCATACGGATTTTTTTTCTTGTTTTGAGATCCTTAATTCATATTTTCAATTAGGAAACCTAATCCTGAAACACACTTTAGGGGTATTCATGATCTTTAGTTTAACATGTTAAAGCGTGTTAAATGGAGAAATATTTCCTTCTTTTATCATGTTAAAACGATATAACATATAGCATGGTTGAGAGTCTGTTACTAGGTCTGTTAAATGCAGAATGACGTCACGCGACAGACCAGCTGAGCTCGTCACCATTTTGTTTGTTATCGTAGGAAGAAGCAATGTTGTATTATACATATTACTTGCTCGTATTTAATGTTAGTATTGTTTTGGATGTTTTTAAAACTAATAAAGCAACGTATGAAATAATAACAATAATAATAATGTAATGGCAGTTGTCAATTAGCTCATCTTGTTTATCTTTCTCACAAGTTAGGTCAACAAGACACTCAGTAGCCAAACTTTCACAACTTCCACTTTTCCTTCAATTTAGGCATGTTGTATTACTTTAATCAAAACATAGATGTAAACAATAACATGATTTTTTTTTTTTAAGAAAAGATTATAAAACAAATTTCTCAGAAAATCCGCTAGGAGCTCTTATGTATTTATGATTTAAACATGACTTTAAATAGGGCAGTTCACAATCCTATACTTAAAGCATTTAACATATTAAAACATTGTACATTTAACACATCATAAATACCCTCATCCTCATAGGACCTTTTAATATCAGCTCAATGACAGTCCTAAAAATTAAATGAATCTGTCTGTAAGTTACAAAAAAAACTAATGGAGACATAAACTAAATGAAGAAATAAAAATTACATCTTCACACGCACATGACACCTGGTACTAGTTTATGTTATCTGTTGCTCTGGATAAACGCAGTGACATACTTGGAACCTAACGTGACGTGAAATGATTGGAGAAGACCTTTAAAAGTAAAATATCTTTTTTGACTAAGAAGACCTCCATTACAACTTAATTGGTTTATACCAACACAATAATTCCTTACTGTATTGTGTTTTTACAAAATATATATTTTTTGAGTTACGCGGAAATGAAGTTTTCCAGTCTTAACAGCTTTTTATCCTGCTTTTTCTAATAGATTTATGTTAGTAAAGTTAAAAGAATTGAAGTAGAAGCAAGTTTCATCCAAATAGTTAGAACAATTTTGGCGCCGCCGCCTCAGGAAAAATGTATTTTTCTTGTATCAGACAAATTAATGGCTAAATATCGGACTTTTAGACTTAAACATACATATCTGATTTGTTATTTGTTAATTAAAAACCAGTTTTCAAATTTAAAATTATCAATTTGAAATGTAGAAAAATGAATTACTCTAGATTTGCAGAACACTGTGTGACAAAGAGGCTATATTCGAAAGTGTTCTGCCAGCGTTGGTTTGCATAGATTCGGAGTTAAGAAGCAAAGGGTTTGAAACATTATTTGTTTATATAACTTTAAATATGAAAGTTTATTTTAAGTGCAACATTATAATAATAAAATCAATTTCTTTTATCCTACTATCCTTACTTCAGGCCAAAAACGTAAAATACAGTAGTGCTTAATTCAATTATTTTCGTTTTAGTTGTTACTACGTTCTTGCCAGTATCACCAACACTAAAATAATACTAATACTTGTTGGAGTTATATATTTAAAAAATTGTCACTTACCAAATGATAGTGGGGCAGGTTTGGTAATTAAATAAAATAATTTTAAACGACTTATTTATTTTTTTTATATTTTCTATTAAATTATATCAATTAAATTAATTAATTATATATAATTGTAGAAAGCTTTTTTTTTAATAGATCATATTGTAGATGCCGTCCTAATAGTAACCGTTCTTTCTGAAAGGTAGTAAGTCTGTTATTTCTGTTTTGTATTTTTTCTATTTATATTTAATGCTGTGTGTTTATTAGGTTGGAGTAACATGAATTTAAATTTTTAACTCTGATTTTTTGTTGACTGTCCGATTATTATATTTTTCTATAGCGATCATTTCTTTTAAATTTCGTTTAAAGTTTTTTCCCGATGCATGATTTTTGGTGTATCAAATTCGAATTTATGTCCTGTTTGTCTAAAATGTGTGGTGAAAGGAGTTTGGTCAAAAAATGATGTGTACAAAATTTAAAATCATGTTACTCCGACCTAATAAACATATAAGACACAATTAACAATACTAAGTTTAAAGAGACAACAGAAATAACAGACTGAGTGGCTGCTAGAAGAACGGTTACGTGTTGAAAACCCACAATTATACTCCTCTATTTCACCTCTATTCAGTTCAGACTTAAATCTAGAGTTCGTCGTATCTCAGCAATGTAGAACACACTGTAATAAACAATTGTAAGTAATGTTTTAGTGGTAATAGTCATTAATCTTAACACAAACATGTTTTAGTTGTAATAATTATTAATCTTAAAGTGCAGGGTAAAAAAAAATTTAAACCTGATGAAATTTTGCCTCGAATATACATAAATATATATATATATTATTACATTCAATCATTTATATATATATATAAATGATTGAATGTAATAATTCGGTAGTATTGTTAGGTAGGAACGGAAGCGGAAGGAGCAGATGCGCAGGAAGCAGAGGAGCGCAGGTGCGCAGGGGCTACCGGCTCAGGTACAGCGATGAAAGCTAAGGGGGAAATCTACTTTCCCCTCTCACCATTTTCTCTCCAAGCGAGATCCAGAAGAAAATTTGGCTTGTCCTCTCTCTCTCAACTTCTTAGAGCCAGCCATTGGTCATGGGTAGGCTGCTTTGTTTGCAGCCTTCAGATTGTTTTAGGTGTAGTACAAGAGCCAAAGAAGAGAAAAAAGGCAGTTATCTCACCCCAATTTTTGATTACTTTAATGAAAACTAGGTATAATTACAAGTCAAAATTCATGAGTCTGCCAAATATAGGTAGGGGGAATAAAAAATGGCGGCTGTTTCAAAACATTAATTTTTCATTCGGAGCTCTATATCTTAAAAAGTGCTAACAACACCAGAAAATCTAAGAGAACATTATTTAAACAACAGTAAATTTTCTGGAATATTAGCTCTAAAAGAGCTATTTACGTCCAATAGTTCTCGAGAGATAGCTTTTTAAAAAGCAAAATTTGAAAGATTAGTAGTTAGTTAATTTATTTTGAGAAATCTATATCTCAGGAACTATGTGACGTACAGATGTCTGTTATCCCTCAAATTAAAGCTAGTTAAATGGACTATAAAGAAGTATATCACCTTTACCTTCGTAGGAATAGTACTTTTCATGATATTTGCTAAAATAAATTGATTTATAGTTGTTCGGACAATAGGCTTGATTTATGAAAAACTTCGTTTCAGAAACCATTGGACGTACAGATGTCTGCCAGCAATCAAATTAAAGCAAGTTAAATGTACGATAAATTAGTTTATAACGTTTATTTTTGTAGGAGTATTATTTGTAATGATATTTGACAAAATAAACTCACAAAATATTAATTTCTTGTTGAAGGATAAACGTTTTGGTTTTTGAAAAAATATATCTCAGGGAACAAAAGACTTAGATATGTCTGCTAGTAATCAAAATAAAGGTAATTTAACTATGTATAAATTAGTTTATGACACTTATCTTCGTAGGGGTAGTAGTTTTTATGATATTCACATATGAATATAAATTTGGCAAATGAAAATTTGTACGAACAACTATAAATCAATTTATAAAATATTACTCTTAGGAAGATAATCATCATAAACTACTTTATAGCTCATTAAACTAGCTTTAATTTGAGTGCTAATAGACATCTGTACGTCAAATGGTTTTTTAGATATAAATTTTTCAAAATAAATTTACTAACTACTGATCTTTCAGTACGTCCCATACAACATTTATATGAAATGTTGCTTTTTAAAAAGCTATATCTCGAAAACTATTTAACGTAAATAACTTTATTAGGGCTCATATTTTAGCAAATTTACTCTTCTTTAAATAACATTCTCTTAGGTTTTCTTGTGTTGTTCCTACTTTTTACGATATAGAGCTCTGAATGAAAAATAAAATTTTTTATCGCTATTTTTTATTCCCCTTACCTATACTTGGCAGTCTGATTAATTTTGACTAGTAATTATACATAGTTTTCATTAAAGTAATAACAAATTGGGGTGAGATAACTGCCTTTTTTCTTCTCTTGGGCTCTTGTACTAGTAGAACAACCTTTCTGTCGCAGTATCTGTGTGTTTTTTTGAGTTCTTCAGCGAATGGACGAGAGCTCGACAGAACCAAGGAAGTAGTGAAAATTTATTTGTAGGGAGGCAAATTTAAAAATTTCCTAATGAATGGCCCATTTTGTGAACATTTTTGGATATCCGACCTCTCTAAATAACGTTTGCGAACCATTTGAAACATAATAACCTCTTTTACTAAATGATAAGTAATGTTTTACAACTTTCACAGTTTGAAGTTAGTTTCAAATTTAAACTTTCGCTACTTTCAGACTTTAGCACAAATAAATAATTTTTTTTTTTTCTGACTGCACACTCTGACCATATTTTCCAATTACTAATCTACCGTCAACTGTCTACATCTCATAATTTATGTTATAGGTTATGGTTCCATCTAGTTAGATAATTTTGTGAAATTTCTCTTTTTATTATTTTATATTTCTTATTCACCACTTAAAGTTCGAACATTAACAAGATTTTTGTAATTGTTCACGGTATAAAATTTTGTTATGTTATGGAAATATGAAAAATAAGCAAGAAATGAAGAAAGGATTTGTTCATCAAAAAAATATTTTTTTTTCCATTCGGTGACAGTAGCTCAGCAGTGTTAAAAACTTATAATTGATCAAAAACAAAATTGGAAAGCATAATGCGATGATTTTTGTTAGCTTCTGCAGATTGTCCCGAAAAGCGAATGATTCTCCTATTTCTTTTTTAATATACATTATATTATAGTTAAACTCCTATATAACGGACACCCACAGAGAAGGTGAGTTCATCCGTAAAACTGAGGTTTTCATTAGGAAGAAGGTAATAAAAAAGAACATACAAATGAAAGCGATTCAAACAAAATTCAAAACAATAATAATAATAAAAAATAAAATTTTGTATTATTTTAAAAAAAATCCATCAATCTAGGGACATTTCGTCTCAACCACCGTTATAGGCCACACACATTGGTGGTAGGACACCAATTTGTAAATTGGTGTACAGTATGTTGAATTTTGAGGGTCATTTTTGCGTAACTTGTGATTATGAACTCAAAGTAACTGAAAGGTCTTGGAGAAAAACCGTTGACGGTCCATTAACGGATTTTTTAGTATTCGATATTTTTGTTATCATATGTTTCTTGAAATGTAAAATTTTGAGGTAGGGGTTTAATTTTTTTTTTTTACATACACTGAATGCTTTATACGTACAAAATGGCTACACAATAAGTAAATGTCTCTTTGTATCGCCTAATAATTTTATGTATCTGTTGTATAAGAACTAATTTTATTTATAAGAACTTTATATATTTAAGAACTAATTTTATATATAAGAACTTTGTATATATAAAAATTTTGTATATATAAGAACTAATTCAATAAATACTTGAGGGTTGCCCCCCGCCCCCGCCTAACTGTGGACCAGCCGCCATTCAAATTATGCAGTCGTTCATTTAATTGTACTCCTCGTTGCTCAAATTGTATAACTGTAATTTACAGGTATTCTGTAGTTGAGATAGTTTTATTTTTCAATATAGTATAAGAAGAAAAAAAATTCACTTTAATTTGTAATTCAAGTTAGTGGCTCTTCAAAAACAATGTTTTTTCTTTCTTTTTTTTTTTTAAATTGGCTCACAAAATGCGTACTTGATTATTTAAATTCAATATTTGATGATGAATTTATATTATCCCACCTACTATATAAAATAAAATATTTATTAAATAAATCAAAAATTGTTATCCATTTATGTCTCAACACTTTTATTTTTCACCAGTCCAACGTTTCGGCCATTCTAGCCATCCTCAAGGACATCTTCAATATAATTTCTTCCTTACATTAATTTAAAGTTTCTTTTACAGGCTATTCTGTCCAGGTCATTTTCTTTATTATAAGTTAAAAGCCTATTTTTTATTTTTTTTAAATTTAAAATCATTAATATTTAATTTTTCTTATATAAGATTATCAACAATTAATATACTACCATATCGTTGGACTGGTGAAAAATAAAAGTGTTGAGACAAAAATGGATAAATTAATAAATAATTACCTCGTCTCAAGAAATTGAAATAATATAATTAAAATAAAATATTAAAAAGTGATAACTAAATTTTTTTTATATAATAGAGAAATGTTAAACATAATTCTCTATTATACAAATAAGTGTATATAAATAAGTGGGTGAGAGGCCAAGGGATGAAAGTAGCAAGTTTATGGATGCAAGTATTTTTTTCAGTTAGCAATTGCTTATAATAAATTTTTAGTCTTGAAAAAATGTTGACATTATTAATTATTGCTAACTTCTCAATTTTGTTAATATTGAACCTTGAAAATCTGTTTAGGCATAGGCAGATTGAAAAAAAAAATCTTTTATTCCCATAATTGTCATTTGGATCTCTTGGCTTCCCACTCACTCAAACGTGAAATATTTTAATATTTCAGTGATTTATAGAAAAAATTAAATGAATAACTTGTGGCACTTGCCTAAATAAAATAAATGTTATCCAATTTAAGTCTCTAAACAATCTATATTTGTTTATAAGTCCAACGTTTCGCCCATTCGGGCTTCCTCAAGGACAATCTTAAATACAAATTTAGAATAACGTCAATTTCAAAAATCTTTATGCAGGTTATTCTGCCCAGGTCATTAATTACAGTCCAAAATTGCCCTATTTTGTCAATTCTTCCTATTAACATTAAAACTTTTAATCAAAGTCAATTTTCACTATGATACTCTATCAATTGATTTTATTTAAAGAATAATAACCAGTCTCAAGAGAGTGAAAAGATTGTATACAATATAATCTATATTTCCAAGTCCGACGTTTCGGCCGACCTCAAAGACATATTTACAACCACATGAATTAAAAAAAAAACTTTATGCAGGCTAAATTTAAATAAATATCGTTGTGATAAAGTATAATAGTGTAAATTGACTGTGATTACAAATTTTAATGTTGACCTGAAGAATTGACAAAATAGGGTCATTTTGGACTGAAATTATTGACTTATTATTAAATTATTGAGAATTGCCAGCATAAAGTTTTTTAAAATAGATGTGATTATAATTTTGTACTTGAGATTGTCCCTAAGAATGGCCGAATTGGCCGAAACGTCGGACTTATAAAGAAATATAGATTGTTTAGAGACTTAAATTGGACAAAATTTATTTTATTTAAACAATAATAACTAGTATTAAGAAAGTGAAAATATTATATATAAAACTTTATTTGTTTTTAATTATAGAGAAAGTAGTCGAAATAAACTTGAAAATAGCAAAAACATGGCGGAAGGCTGTGTTTGGTATTTTAAAAAATATTGATCCTTGGAGTAGGAAATAGTAATGCATTAAATAGGATTTTCTTTTTTTTTTTTGTTAAATATTTTCTTTCTTATTATTAAGTTTTTATTACTCATTAATAATTAAATTATGCTGATCAATAATACATTTCAATATGTATACACATATATTAAATTTGATCAACAACACGGAATTGATCGTAATCTATTGGGACATGAGTCCCAAATTACTTGTATCTGTGATGGTACATGTCCAACCTGATCAATAGGCTTCGTACGTGTTACTCTACCAATTAAGTTCCAAGTTGCACTAATAACTATGTCCACAAATAGTTTACTCAATATCAATATATACGTAAATAGATATTAATTATAAATTATTAATGGTTCCCTGTAAACGAAGAAACACGAAATATAAATCTGAAAATAAGAATGTCGTTAACCTTTTCCAAAAATCGTAGATACTTGATTACAATTATAAGTAGAAACTATAAATATAGAAGAGATAATTTCATTTATAAGGAACACAAATTTATTTATTTTGTTTTATATGTATTTGTTTTGTATTTTTTAAATTTATTTTATGTAGTATTGGAGTTCTATCAATGGTTAGATTTTCGTTGTATAACTAATATCAAATTGACTTGTTATATATATA
>NW_027111698.1:26760-85032 GCF_000696795.3 Halyomorpha halys
TTCTCTACATGCCGTATCATATCATTATCATTATGTCATGATGATCAAATTTACTTGTTGTATTTTTTATACATTTGTAATTATCAATAAATAAATTTAAAAAAATTATATAATTAAGACATTGTAAAATTTATATTTCAGATATAAAACTTTAATATAGGCATCATCGTCATTGCAAAAATTGTGTATTTTTTCTCTTTGGTATAAAATGTATCTTTTTACTAATAGTATACATTCTCAAGCAGCATTGCGTTCCTTTCTTATACAATTATTTATAATTTCTATAAAATTTAATTCTTTTCTTTTTAGTGATTTCATTTTCTCAATTTGGTTTTATATTTTTTATTTAAATTTAATTACATCGAGTTGATGCCAATGATAGATAAATGAATACAGTATTACAATTTTTATAAAATCTAAATAATCAAAGACAACAAATAAGGTCGTATTCGTTTTATGAAGGTCCGGAAAACCATATAAAGAACGAGAAAAAATAATTTTAATTTTTACTCAGATTTATTTCCTCTTTTATGGTATTATTCTGCCTAGAAGACATCCCTGCACACCCAATTTCAGCTCATTCGATTCAAAGGAAGCTGTTAAAAGATTTGGAGAGAAAAATTTGTATTATATGAATATTTATTAAATATCAATTACAATAAATATGAATGAAAATGAGAAAAAAAACATTTTTTTTTTTTGGAACCAGATTTCTCAAAATAAAAGAATAAAATGATGAAAAAATGGAGATTCTATTCTGTACAAATATATATTCTTCACATTTTTACAACGTTTCAGCCCTTTGCATTTTTCTTTTTTTTTTTTTTTTCTTTTTTACCCATCACGTTAAAATTACATGTTGTTATGTATCCTACTGGAAGTATTTTCTTTAAATACTTAATTTTTTTTTTTTCTCAATTGTTCTTTTATAATAAATATTTTTTTCTTGTGGCTTTACATTTTATCTTTAATAATCATAAAACTTTAGGTGGACTGACAATTCTATCCCTTTCATTCATGATTTACCTTTTTGAACTCAGATCAATGTGATTTGTACAATAATGTTATTCATCATAATTATACAATATATATATATATACACGAAATACAAAAGTAAAATGCGCCTTCACCCCCAGCTCTAAGATGACAACGATTCAAAGCAAAAGTATATTGTTTGTTTGTTTGGTTGTTTAGTGGCGCCAAACTTCATTGGTCATCAACGCCATTTATATTTAATTTAATTTTGCTAATTTTCGTTAAATTTTATTTATTTTTTGATTTGATTATTTTATTTATTTATTTAATACCAGATCAGCCTGGTGGGCCTTACATGGTTGATATAACCGTTACATTTTTTTTTTACAGTTGATTATGGGGGAATCGTTGGAAAACATGGCTTATTGTTAAATTGTTATTGCAATACTGGCAGTTCGGAGGTGTTTCTTTTGATATAAGATAGGAGTGGGTGAGCCTCGTGTGACCTATTCTCAGCCTAGTATATTGATATATACAGAAAAAGTACATTGTTATAATAATATACAGACATTGTATAACAATATACAGAAAAAGTATATTGTTTTCGTGGAAAATACCACCAAAAACATCAAATACAACTATCTAATTCTCCAATGTAAATAAATAATTCAACTCACGTTTTTGGTTGCATTTGTGTGGTATTCTTTGGAGTTCAGTGACTCGATGGACAAGTGGAAATAAAACCAACATAATAAATTATTGCGATATCATTACTTTCCCCATTATTTTTGCAAACTATCTTAATTCTGTTTTTATAAAGTTATTAAATACTTTAAAATAGCTCATAAAGTAATTTTTCAATGACCAAGTCCACCTTGTTATAGAAATATAATTATTTCAGTAAGCATTAAGTGTACTTACGCGCTCGGTTCGTAGAAATAGACATTGATTAGTATGATATGAGCTGTTGAGGGCAAGTGGTGCAAGTCATACTGTTCTTATTTAATTAATGTTTATTAATATAATAAAAATATATCATTAATTACTAAGTCATTACCTTTTACTGCTTTTAATTTGTTAGATATGCTAGTGACAGCCAAGTTTTAACAGAAAAAGCTTTAATTTCTTTCTCAAAACATTATAGAACTTTCCCAAAAGTTCCAGTTTCAAAACTCCAAGTCTGACTTACTTGCAATCAACTGCTCATATTTTGTCATTCAAAATATTTTTTATGGATTTCCCGTGATTATCTTGTATTGGTCGACAGTTGATGCACTCCTAATGGTGCATTTCCTTAGCAATAGATATGCAATGATAACTTCTCCCCTCCCCGGAATATGGTGTAGACCAGGACCCGCGGGGTCAAACAGGTTGCAACCCCCGGAGCCACCTCCAGAACCGCCCCCGCCTGTTGCTATGGCAACACCGCTCTTCCCTGGATTAAAATAGCTGCCGCCTCCACTATTGTACCACCCTCATCTACCTCTCCAATCGATCCCTATGCACAACTTTTAAAAATTTATTTTTTAATTAATTAAAAAAATAGAAACTAATAAAAAAAATGGATTTTAATTTTTCTATATTTTTAAAAAGACGTTAATTATATATTTCAAATTTTAATCTATGTTAATTCCTTTCTTTTTTTTTTAACTTTTATGCGAATAGTACATTTTGCCACACTCAATAGGCATTGTTATTAGGGATGTAAGAACACACACCATATATACATAACTAAATATAAAAATTAAATAAATAATAATAAAAATTAAGAATGAACTAAAATGGATAAAAATAAAATTATATATACACATCATAAATAAACATAGTCGGGGAACTGAGGTAACAGAAAATAAAATGAAAAAACTGAGGTAAATAATTAAAACAAATTCATCAATTCCAAAAGGTTTCTTTTAACAATGACAGTTTCCTCAAGTACTCAGTGTGACTGCGAGACTGCGTGAAAGTACGATAGTGTCCAGTCGCTGAAGTAGTAGTACAACTTACTACAAAGAGTACAACTTATTGTCTTAAAATAAAAGAAATAAATAAAAATATAACCTTGAAACTTACTTTTAATGACTAATTTCAATGTACTAAACCGTTATAAATTATAAAGAAATTCATTGAATAAAGTAAATTTCATAAAACATTCTGACATGTAAGATTGGTAAGGTGCGTAATAGCAGTTGACTGTATTAGCTATGACAGTTACTGTCAGCTGGAAAACTGGATGGTGGAAAATTTAATCTTTAGCTTAATTTCAATGATTAATGTAGGTAATATAAAGAAATAAAAAAAAGTTGGATGATTGTTATTTTATAATATACCTTCGATGATGATTGTAGGTGACGGAAAAAAGGTACAAAATAGCAGAAGAAAACTATTTATTAGTAACGGAAGTTTCACCCCACTGTTTAGGGCTTCATCAGGGGCCCAGAAGGCAGATTTTATGAATCCCTGAACAGTGGGGTGAAACGACCGTTACTAATAAACAGTTTTTTATGACATTTTGAACTTTTTTGACCGCCACTCGGATTGTCTTTCTACAATAATAATAATAAAAATGTAAATTTTATAAAACATTGTAATAAATAATTATAAAAAGTAATGAAACATAGCTGTTAGTGTGCGACAATTCATTACAAAGGCCTATATAAGTAGCAGGTAACTGTTTTAGCAGTTGAACCTTCAACGTTAATTTCAGTGACTAATATAAGTAATCTGAACTCAATTAACAAAAGTAAAAATAAATGCATTAAGTAACGTAATAAAAAAAAGTATATTTAAAAAAATGATGAAATATATAAAAATAAATGAAAAAATAGATGAAAATAAATGTTGAAAATCAACAAAACCTATAGGTGTTAGAGTTGGTAAGGTACGAAAGTTCACTATCAAGTCATATTCAAGTGGCAGTTACATGACATACATTGTAATTTAAAACACAAAGTGATCAGTAGATGTATATTGAAATTATAAATTAGCTGTTACCCTCAAAATACAGCCATAATTCAAACACTATTCTCTCAAAAATTTACGAATGCGGGACTTGCACCGGGAATATTATTCACAATTGAACTATGTTCAGAAACACCTCCTATCCAGAAATGTAAAAAGTATTCATATTTTGTTTTATTTTAATGTATTCTTTTGAGTCCAAATGTAGCCATATTACCTTCACCCTCCGAAGAAGATCTTGTGTGCCATTGATTTTAATTTCGGGCCAATTCCTTTCTCAAACAGAGAGTCTTGGCTTTCTCCTAGACAGAAGACTAATGCGGAATCAACATACTCGAATTAAAAGACAAGATCTTAAATGACGATTTGGACAATTATTTGGAATGCTAAGTAGAAAATCACAGCTTTCAGTAGACAAAAAATTACTACTTTACAAAATAATAACTAAAACCTATTTAGACCTATGGACTAGAAGTAGGAGGACAGCTAAACTTCAACACCAATCGCGTTCAATCCTTTCAGCCCTAAGTCCTCCGAACAATAGTCGATGCTCCTTACTATGTTGCCAACAATACCCTACATCATCACCTTAATATCCCATTTTTATCAGACCTTATTAAATCCAAATTCACCACATTCCATGAGAAACTCAATCATCATCCTAATCCCTACACATCCATTACCCATCCTTACAGTCATCCACGCAGGTTTATTTTATTATTTATTTATTTAATACCAGATCAGCCTGGTGGGCCTTACATGGTTGATATAACCGTTACATTTTTTTTTTACAGTTGATTATGGGGGAGGGGAGGAAGAAAAATAATGTTTCTTAATAAAAGAGAAAAGTAAAATTAATAACAAAAATAACGATATTCGTAGACCTGACAGAACAAACAATTGCCCTCTAATGGTAAAATGAAACAAGTTAATTTAAAAGAAAAAAAACAAGAGAGAAAAAAATAATAATAATAAATAAAATAGAAGTAGAGTGAATAATAGAATTGATAAATATAAGAAATTATAACAAAATGTCCTGCAGCAGCCTGGGTTTCAGTCTTCTGGTTGAGGTTGGGTTTCCCAAGTTGTAGGTCAATGGTACTGTCGGTAAATGGGAATGGAACTTCATGAACCGTTTTTTGATATAATTCTCTTTCGACTCCATTTGTATTTCTCGATGTAACTGGCTATTTCTTGTGAGCCATAGAGCATCCACTACAATTCTTCAAACAGCAGTGGCAGAGCCCTTATTATAAATAATTATACTGGAGTTCTGGCAATGGCCATATTCTTCACTCAAGTCCTGAGTGTCTGCGGCAAGCGCCCTCACTCATCATCCACTGGCTTTGGATACCAGTCACCCGGTTGAGAGAGAAGCACCTAGATCTCCCTAAGTCCTGACCTTTCCTCCAAAAGTGGCAAGAGCTAGGTTCGAAGACCCCCAGGTTGAATTTAAATACTAATAATTGTGTTAGAGATATTGCTTTCTTTATTTTTTTTCCCCTTCTCTTCAATTACTTATTTTGCTATAATTTAATTTATATATTTGCAAATATGGTGTTAATGAGCCCTATCATTCGTATTAAAAATATGACAGAATGTAATATTACAAAATAAAAAAATGTATTCATTTAGGACTCAACTACTTGTGATTTATTACGTGGAATGGAAGGGGCTTACTCCAACCAGCAAGTCAGAATGGTAAAACAAGTTTTGGAAATCGTGGGGATGAGGTTTTTCTCAAATGACTGATCAATTACTTTGAAAAACCGTGTTAGTAAATTGATCGGAAGAAGAAACATTGAATGAAGTGTTCCTCAGTATCGAGTCCTCATTCATCATTCGCAGATACGAAATAATTAATCAAGTTTATAAAAACGAAATTAAGATAATATTATGACAAAAGCAGCTGGAGAACAACAGCTCCCCCTACAGTAGCACTTGATCTTCCAATGGGCCATTATCTGGTATCAGTAATCAGTAAGTGATGCTCGGTCAGGTCTTGAATGGGCAATACTGATCATTACATCAGTAGCTACTGGCTCTTAAACCAATCCGCGGGCCTTCTATTCATCTCCAAGCGGCACTGGATTCCCTTCCCATTGTTTACTTTAGTCACCTCTAGATAGAGGGTACACAAAATAACTGTTCAGACATGATCAGATGAATAGGACAGTTAAAGTTTGATTGCTGTATTAATAAGATTTAATTCATTTAATAAATAAAAATAACTTTTTACAAAAGTTCAGAAACGAGGACATACGGTTGTTATGGTAAAAAAAAAAAAAAATATGTAAGGCTTTTCTAAAATATTATTTTTTACATTTAAACTTTAAAATTTAATTATATAATATAATTAGTAATTAGTTTTGAAATTATTTAAAATCGTTAGTATGTACAAAATAACGCATTATAATAGTACAAGAGCCGGGAAGAAAAAAAGGCGGTTATCTCACCCCAATTTTTGATTACGTTAATGAAAACTATGTATAATTACTAGTCAAAATTGATGAGTCTGCCGAGTATAGGTAGGGGGAATAAATAATGGTGGCTGTTTCAAAACTTTAAAAAAACATTAATTTTTCATTCGGAGCACTATATCTTAAAAACTACCAACAACTTTAGAAAATCTAAGAGATCATTATTTAAAGAAGAAAATTTGGTGAAATATTAGCCCTAAAAGAGCTATTTACACCTAATAGTTCTCGAAATATAGCTTTTTAAATAGCAAAATTTCTTTAAAATGTTCTGAAAAATTATTAGTTAGCTAATTTATTTTGAGAAATCTATACTTCAAAAACCATTTGACGTACAGATGTCTATTAGCTCTCAAATTAAAGCTAATTTAATGGACTATAAATAAGGTTATAACCTTTACCTTCTTAGGAATAGTAGTTTTCATGATATTTGCTAAAATAAATTGATTTATAGTTGTTTGGACAATAAGTTTGATTTATGAAAAACTTAATTTCAGAAACCATTGGACGTACAGATGTTTGCCAACGCTCAAATTAAAGCTAGTTAAATTTACTACAAAATAGTTAATTATGTTTATCTTTTGTAGGAGTAGTAGTTCTTATGATATTTGACAGATAAACTCATAAAATGTTAATTTATAGTTGTTCGTATAAAATGTTGGATATTTGAATAAATATATCTCTAGATCCATAAGACGCACATATGTCTGCCAACACTCAAAAATAAAGGAAATTTAACTTACTATAAAGTAGTTTATGACACTTATCTTCGTAGGAGTAGTAGTTTTTATGATATTCACATATGAATATAAATTTGGAAAATGAAAATTTGTCCGAACAACTATAAATCAATTTATTTTAGCAAATTTCATGTAAACTATTACTCCTACGAAGATAAACAACATAAAATACTTTATAGCTCATTAAACTAGCTTTAATTTGAGTGCTAATAGACCATCTGTACGTCAAATGGTTTTTGAGATAAAAATTTTTCAAAATAAATTCACTAATTTACTGAACTTTCAGTACGTCCCATACAACATTTTTATGAAATGTTGCCTTTAAAAAGCTATATCTCGGGAACTATTTCATGTAAATAGTTCTATTAGGCCTCATATTTGATCAAATTTACTCTAATTTAAATTATGTTCTCTTAGATTTTCTTGTGTTGTGCCTACGTTTTGAGATATAGAGCTCCGAATGAAAAATTAGTTTTTTTTATCGCTTTGAAACAGCCGCCATTTTTTATTCCCCCTACCTATACGTGGTAGACTCTTGAATTTTGACTAGTAATTATACATAGTTTTCATTAAAGTAATCAAAAATTGGGGTGAGATAACTGCTTTTCTTCTCCTCTTGGGCTCTTGTAGTATAATATATGCTTAACCCGTTATAGTTCAATTAATTAATGAATTAAAATTAAAAAATATTTTGTGGTGCATCACAGTTTCACACTTTTTGAAGCCAAAAAGACAATTATTTCACCTCAATTTTTTATTATTCTATGTATAATGACTAGTCTAAATTGATGAGTCTCCCAAGTATATATAGGGTGAATATAAAATGGCGGCTGTTTCAAAACGTTAAAAAAATTAATTTTTCATTCGGAGATACATAACTTTAAAACTACTAATACCACTAGAAAATCTAAGAGAACATCATATAAAGTAGAGTAAATTTTCTAAAGAGTCCTGAAAGAGCTTAGCTCATAATGTTGAATAGTTCCCAAGATATAACTTTTGAAAAATCAACGTTTCATAAAAAATGTACTGAAAAATCAGGAGTTAGTGAACTAATTTTGAGAAATCTATATCTCAGAAACCATTTGACGTACAGATGTCTGCCAGCAATCAAATTAAAGCAAGTTAAATGTACGATAAATTAGTTTATAACGTTTCTTTTTGTAGGAGTATTATTTTTAATGATATTTGACAAAATAAATTCACAAAATGTTAATTTTTAGTTGTAGGATAAAAGTTTTAGTAAGTTTGTAAGGTTAAAAGGTTTTTGAAAAAATAGTCCATTAAACTAGCTTTAATTTGAGAGCTAATAGACATATATGGTCAAATATGGTTATTGAGATATAGATTTCTCAAAATAAATTAGCTAACTAATAATTTTTCGGAACATTTTAAAGAATTTTTGCTATTTAAAAAGCTATATTTCGAGAACTATTAGGCGTAAATAGCTCTTTTAGGGCTAATATTTCAGCAAATTTTCTTCTTTAAATAATGTTCTCTTAGATTTTCTAGTGTTGTTGGTAATTTTATGGATATAGAGCTCCGAATGAAAAATTAATTTTTATGATGAAAATACGTCTATCTATTGTACACTTATCATGTTTAAACAGTTATTTTAAGAGAAAGTAGGCCTTTGTGAGAATGAAGTGTGGTGCTGCTTTCTCAATAATAAAACCTTCCGTTCTGAAATATGTTAAAAAGGAGTAAACTAAAAACCACACAAGAAAATAAATGTAATCATCATTTAAAAATTACATGCATTTGCTGCAACATCTTCATATTTCGTATTGTGAAGTTATTGCAGCAAATGCAATATATTTTTTTCCTGCAGATTATGTTTTACTAATATATATACATTTACTTCAAAGAATGTATAGCAAACGATTTACGAAATGTTTCGTATTGCCGATTGCAAGTAAAAATAATATCCAAAGGAGGTCCGGAAATTCCAGTGATGACTTTCCTAGTTCATGTCCTGACCGGAATGGCACAGTCGCAAGTTTCAACATGTCTTGGCCTTTCGTTGTGAACTTGGGACTTCTGTAAAGAAAGAATTTATCCTATTAATAATAATAGATATAGTTTACAATAAGCTAATATATGTTTAACATATTTTTATCCTCTAATGTTATATAAAATATGTTCGAACATAATACTTAATCGATCTAATTAAGTATATGTAGGTCGCAAACAAAATCATGTATGTGTAGATTTTGGCTGTTATTGGGTAATTTTAGCAAGCAATCACTTTTTTAGCTGTGAACTGCACCTCGTTTACATGGTGACAGTTTTTTCTGTCCCGATAGTAATGGCAATGACAATGAGAAATCGTGAGGCAGTGCCTTGCAAAAAGTGACCCTTGTTGATAATCAGTATATTAAATTTGATAAATAAAACAGTTGATAAATGTACTTAATTTATTGCAGGATATTAATACAGCCTGCCTCGATGAAGGGTAATCAATGGGTAGAGATCGATTGTGGTAACAAAAATATATATACAAAGCAGAAAAATACAGAAAAATAACAATAATAATAAAATTAATAACACAATACAAATCGATACTTTTACTCTCAAGAAAGTTTATTTCAATCTCCAACGTTTTTGACCATAGGCTTTTAGGAGACAACCTAAAATTTTTTTTCTTATTATTAACCTATTATTCCTTCACACATAACACTAATATTTCTTAAACATACATTATTATTGATTTGTCACAATTAATTAAAAACATCTTACTTTACAGGTCAATCGCCTGGGTCAAACAACCTTAAAAAAAAAAAAAAAAAAAAAAAGAGTTATCCAAACAATATCATAACAGTTTCCTATTAAAATTTTATAAAATGGCTATTTACTTACAAAAATAATTTTAATGGTATTATTGGAAATTGGGAAGCAATGAACGATGAAAATGACATAATTTTTTTTTTTGACTCAGGGAACTTCAAAATGTATAAATAGATTGGAAACAAGACGTGATAGCTGAGCACATTGGGGCGAGGTTTCCGGAGTTCTTGTTTCAGCTCATCGTGGGTTCGATTCCCACCTCAGATAGTTAATATTTATTTCGCGGTGACCCAAGAAATAAAGTTTTCTTTCAAGGCACTGATACGAATTCATATATTTGTTAGTTTTGATTGAATTCCAAAATGTACTAATTTATTCAGTATATAATAACATGACCTTATTTAGTGCTAACTCTTGACTCGGATACTGTTTGTAGCCGTATTAGACAAACCTTGTAAATGAGAATAGATACGGTCTATCTTCCCCAGAAGATTTACTCAAGGAGTTAATTTCGAACTAAGAAGGAAGATACCCTATCGAAAAATAGAGACCCTATATTACCGAGGACGACCAGATATCTTTTTTTGGGAAGGGTGCCAAGAGAACTGTCGAAGTGCATCCTATACTCGTTCTAAAATTGGGGATATTGTGCATCCAAAAATGGAACTCAGCTATTCCATGTTCTTAGCTTATTTCCTTAACGTGAATGTTATTGTTTCAAAGCTTCGACCAATTTATTTGCTTCTCAGTCAATCAGACAGACGGAAGTGCTTTTTGAATGCCACTAATATGAGTTTTGAGTTGTGAGGATCCTTCAAGAGTTATTCTAGGTGATATCTTCGGTTATATCCTCTTCAACGTCTACAGGATCCATCTCGCGACACATCTGTCTCAACCACATGTACTTAAGTTTCTAGTTCACTATCTGGGAATTCATCCCTTTGTTGTTTACACTATGGCAGTATGATAAACCTCGAAATGAAATTTCAAAATCAGATAAGGAATCTTTATCGTAATCAACGCTAAATCGATATTCTTCACTATAGTTCAGTTACTAGATGTGGATCCTCATACATATGAGTATAATAATGGCTTAGCGAACCCAAAGGTTCGATGCCGATTACACTAATTACTGCCAGTACACATCTGCTCAAAGACGCCCGTCCGAATCTCCAACCAGATCATTCTTAATGCAATCCTCCCATTTACTCTTCGGTCTGCCCCTCGTATATATATTTATATTTTTTATGAATCTCCTTAAAGTAAAGAAACTATTCAGCTAACCGTATCATTGATTTTCATAATTTCTACCTAAAAATATTTTTATAGAGTGCATTTTAATCAGTTATTTCTATTGTATTTTAAACAGTATTATTTAATTACTGATAAAACTAAATATCATCAGCAAAAATAGTAACAATTTTGGTGATATAGATACAGGTGGAAATACATTTAAACAAGTTGGGAGTTGAAGTATTTATGGTCTGTGGTAACATGGAAAAACGACATTAATGGGCAAATGAAGGCGAGATTAAAGGCGGGAATTTTACGTATTTTTAATTTTGAAATTTCTCAGCTAGCTATAGCTGAATAGAATAGCTACAGCTGAAATAGCTACAGCTAGCTTACATCTATCATCAGAAGTTTTTTTGTTTTTTTTATAATTTATTTATTGTTATTTACAACTGTATACATATATACACATCGAGTAAATTTGCTGTAAGTGATATTATGATATGATACAAACATGTGGAGAATCTACCCATGATAGAACTCCAAAAACACTTCTAAAGGAGAAGATCTCGAGGCCATCTTCTTTTTAGACGTCTAGGAGGATTATTAGGTAGTGAAGGAGAAGCCAGGTTAGAAACGAGTTGGTTTGGGTGGTTGGGAAGTTTATTATGGAAGAATTGGTATCTGGTTCTGGCCAAATCGGCAACATAGGGGACATTGAGGTCCTGATGGATGATTTGTGACAAAGTAAGGAGCATTACGGATTTTACGAAGGATTTTGGATTGTAAGGATTGGATTCGAGAGGAATTAGATGGTTTAGTGGAGCCCCATAGCTCAATTCCGTATGTCCAGATAGACCTTATAATAGCCATGTAGATCAGTCTTTTGTAATGGATTGGAAGTTTGGACCGTTTGTCTAGTAAATGTTGTAATAGTCGGAATCGACGAGCAGTTTCCTGTCTTTTCAGTCTTGTATGAGGATTCCATGTCAGTCATTTGTCCAGATTTAGTCCTAAATAACGGATCTACCCAACAGGAATAAGTGGGATATTATTAAAAGATACTGTAGGGCAAGACGAAGGGTAAAAGTGATTTGGTGGGATTTATTGGAATTTACCCAACAATTATCCTTCCTACTGCTCTTAACGAATGCGAAACCTGGCTTCTTGTACTAAGGGAGGAAAAGCGCCTAAAGAATTTAAAAATAAAGTATCACGTAAAATATGAGCCCAAAAGGGATGACTTAACCAGTGAATTTAGAAGGCTAGACAAAGCCAGATTGAGGGAACTGTGTTGAACAGATGAAACTTTTGAAATTAATATTTTATGTCGTAGGCTTAAGGTATGGTGAGGAAAATTGGCAAGCTAATTAATAAAATTTTGTTCTAACATCCAAAAATGTTCATCTAACTTAATCAGGACAGGATAAAATAATCAGGACTCCGCCAAGGGAAAAAAAATAAAGTGGATTATCAAATACACAAATAATAATATATAAATTTTGAACATGGAAAATAAATCAATCTTCAATAAATAAGAGGGGTACAACTAAAGATAAAATGTGTTACACGCTGTACAGATAATAGAAAGTTAAGAAATGAAAATTAGAAAATCGGTGACTGAAACATATGTAACCTCGAGAAATATTTTATAATATGACATAAGATTTCATATACTATATGTTGGATACATTTTATACAATTTGATGTAAATATCTGAAGGTTCAATTATCTTCCAGGGAAAGACCACTACCCTGGCATGTTGAATAGACCAAAATACAAGAAAAAAAATTGATTGTGCATATTCTCAAATATAATTTTGAAAAATCTCCATACGTGAATTAATGACCCCAAATAATTACTTAAAGGAATATATCGAAAACATATAAACACGCGTCCGACATATTGTGAATAATCTTTTAACAATTTGGAAACACCCTTTCATACTTAAGGAATTTCGGCTTTCAATACAATTTTTCATAAGTTCACGGATTTTCACATTTTTTTTTTCTCTTTTCAGATTTTTGCAAGAACACGACTTCCATATGCCACATGATGATGGAGTCCTAATACTCAACCCCGTTTGTCCAGATGGAGCTTACCATATTCATTTTAACTAGTATTTTGTAATTAATTAGTTGAAAGTTTAGACCGTTTGTCTAGTACGTGTTCTAATCGTCTGAATCGACGAGCGGTTTCCTGTCTTTTGTCAGGATTCCGAGTTAGTCGTAAGTCCAGATGTAGTCCTAGTAAACGCGTCTGTTCGACAGGAATAAGTAGGGTATTACTAAAGGATACTGTGGGGCAGGAAGTCATAATTTTATGACAAAAGGTAATGGAGATTTGGTGGGATTTATTAAAATTGATTTTAATCCTTCCGTTTGACACAATTCTTCAAGGGTGTTGATTTGGGATTCGAGGGTTTGGACCACTAAGAAAGAGTCATTACTCACTTAAAATAGACATTTGACATCGGCATACATAGTGGGGATAGTGTAATGGAAAGGAGGTCAGCTGTAAAAACTGTACAAATGATAGGACCAAAGATACTACCCTGAGGTACACCAGCAGACTGAGGAAAAAGGGATGAATAAGTGCTGTTGTGATTTACTTTAAGTAATATGCCCGAGAGATAAAAACGGATAATGAGAAAATATATGCAAGACTCGATCAAAAATCCCCTAGATTTTAAATTTTAACTGAATATAACTAACTTCCTACAGTGTCCCAGCATAAATGGCCCTCCCCCTCCATCTAAATCCCTACAATTTTAGGAATTTTTATATTATTATCGTTGAATAAGAACAGTGGAATGTAGTTTATCTTTTGAATGTATTGTTTATTTTTTAAACTAATTCTCCTGTTGATCTAATTCATATCAAGCACTTTTTTGAATTGGCAAAAACTGCTAATAGTTTTTGTGCCGTAAATCGAAAAATCGCAATACTCATAACTGAGACTTATATTTATATAGTCGTCGTCATCATGGTTGCCATTTTAGACTCCTCGGCCGGTTGAGGAAAACTGCAAACAATTGGATTTTTCGCGATTTTCGCCTTCAGAACGTGTCGGATTAAAATAAGTGACTGAATTTGTATGTGGATGAGATCATCTTCATATAGTATTTAGATTCCGAATTCTATTCTATTAATACCATTGGAAATTCAATAGTTTGATGCGCTAGAGAAGAACTGCAGAAAATTAGTAATACTCTCAAGATTCAAAAGACTGTTAGAATCCAACGGAATCAAATTAGGGAAATGAGCATGTATACTACTGAGGTACTAAGGTTTATTCATTCTACATATATACGACATATATTTATTCAATTCTTAATATAGAAATTCCAAAGAGCACTAAAGCATATGTCAAACACTACAGCATTTGGGCACCAAGAAATAAAAATAAAGAAAATAAGAATAATGAAGGCCTAACGAACACGGAGGTTTGATGTCGATACCACCAATCGCTATCTACATACATCCTTCCAGTTATGCCTCTCCAAACCCAATTCTACTAAATCAGTTTTAACGAAATCCTCCTATCTACGTTTCGGTCTACCCCTCGGACGTTTACTCGTCGGTTTAGTGTTTATTAACATTTTAGGGATCCGTTCGTTACTAAGCCCTGCAACCTTACACGTAGCAATGCTATAAGTTCAATTATATTTACCGGGTTTAGGTCCCTTAATTCAGTGTTGTGTAGTCTTCCCAATTCCCCCGTTAATTCATCCCTTTTCAGTCCGAATATTTTGCGCAATAGTTTATTTTCTAAAACCTTAATACGCTGTTCATCCGTGAGTGTAAGAGGCTACGTCTCGCATCCATAAAGAACAGAGGGAAGGATAATAGTTTTGTAAATTCTAATTTTAAAGTTTTTCGATAGAAGGCGCGAGCTAAGCAGTTTCGAAATTGAAAAATAACGAGTATTTCCCGCCTTCAACCTCGCTTTTATTTCCTCAATCACCGAAATTGCTCAAGCTCTTCTGCTAACCATGGATTTTGTTTTATCCGTATTTATTTCAAGACCAAGTTCCTTAATGGAGCTGATTAACGTGCTTGAAATAAAGAAAACTTATTTCATAGATGATCTCTTTTCGGAAATATACTATGATTAGTGAGCTAACATTGTTGAGTTGACATCTTCATGGATCACAAGTCATAACCACGCCTTTAAGGTCGATTCGTCGATACTTCGGTAAAAAAGGTAACATTTAATTAGTGCAATTATTCATCATATACTTATCTCTAAAAATAATGGGGAGGAGGGGAATAAAAAGGATGCCTTCTTAGATTCCACTCTTCCTGTTATAACTTACAGTTTGCCATTTTAATGATCTCAGAATGTTTGCTGAAAATAAATCAAAGAAGGCAACCGTCCTAGAAGAGGTGGTTAATATTTTTGCTCTCCAACCTCTTAATCATATATTCTATTTTTGTATTTATTGTGTGTATTTTTGTATAATAATTAAGTTTATACTCGATTTTCAATAATTTATGGTGATTATAGCTAATAAAAATTTAAAATGTAATGATTGAATTTTATAAAGTAGCAATAAAATGGTAGGGTATTTCTTAGAATGCTGGATTACATATCTTTCATTCATCTAATGTTACCAAATGGACTATATATGTGTGTTCGTGTGTGTGTGTGTGTGTGTAATAGGCCGAGGTATGTTTCCCCCTTGGAGAAATCCTAACTACGCCCATGAACTACTGGATTAATGAAAAAGAGAAGGATTTGTTTCAGATCCTTTTATATTTAGCAGTATTTTAGAGTGAGGCACGGGAGTGAACAAAACAACTATAATGGCGGCTATCATTGGATTTATTTAACTTTGATCCGTACCTATTTTGTCGATGTCTCAAAAACGGTTGATTTTTGGGTTTTAAATATAGACCACAAATAACGTTTCCCAACAAAGTACTTGGCTATCGACAGCCGGGTCAAAATCTATGAAACCATATTTGAACCGTCTCGATCCGCTGAGTTACTCTACCAGAGTTCGGAAACCTCTCATATTTTTGAATGATTTTTATTATATAAGTAAGAATCGAAATTGAGATTCTTGACTTCTCCATGAAATTTTCATTCATTTGATACCTCATTCTTCAAAATCCATCGCCTTTGAGGGCCAGAAAAGTGATTCATAGTACCGTAATGTATATGTTTACGGTTTGTCGTCAGCGTGATGAAATGATTTATGAAATTAATAGAATTGAAGAAAGTCAAAGTCCTATCAATTATATTGTAATCACTTAAGTACATATAAACGGTCTAAACTTCCAATCTTTTAGAAAAGACTGATCTACATGACAATTATAAGGCCTATCTTGACATATGGAGTTGAGCTTTGGGACTCCACGAAACCATCGAATTCCTCCTGGAATCCAATCCTTCGTAAACTGCTTAATGCTCGTTACTTTGTCACAAATCTAGTCATACATCAGGACCTCAATGTTCCATAAGGTGCCGATTTGGCCAGAACCTTCCATGGTAAACTTCCCAATCACCCAAACCCACTTGTTTCTAACCTGGCTTCTCCTTCATTACCTAATAATCCTCCTAGGCGGCTGGAAATAAGATGGCCTCGAGATCTTCTCCTCTAGAAATGTTATTGGAGTTCAATCAATGGGTAGATTCTCTACATGTTTGTATCATGTCACTATACCTCTACAGCAAATTTACTTGTTGTATATATTTCTATAAAGTTGTAAATAACACTAAATAAATTATAAAAAAACAAAAAAGTACATATAAAACAACCTTACCTAACTTTATTTTTTTGATAAGTTGATTTATTTGGTGATTATGGTGTTTTATAATGGACTTTTCGGCAAGTTTAAAAAGGTCAAAGGTATTTTATTTTTTGTATTTTCAGCTTAGAAAAAAAACTTAAAATCTATACATAGCAACATTTAAATTAAAGTATTATATAATTAAAAAACGTACATATAAATAATTATAAATGAAAACATATGTTCAGTTAAAGTGGGAATTGTGATGAGGAAAGAAGGCTTGGTGTGATGCAACACTAAGATATTTACCGCTCACTGTCCACGTGTCCAAGGGCGCCTCAACTACCAGCTCGGATTAGAAGTGTTTAAAATCATTTATTTCACATATTATTTTTTTCATTTAATTATTTAGATAATAATAATATAATAAAATTATTAATATTATGTAGTGTGGTTTTTTAATGAAGGTATATTTTAAAATTAAGCTGAATAAAAAAAATTATTTGGATTGCATTGGAATGCAAAAATTATTCTGCTTCAAATTACAGACTTAAATGACGTGATATATTTCAAGTAATTTAAATAAACAGACATCATTTTTATATTAATGATATGTATAATTTATAAGTAGAGAGGAGCTATTATTTATTTTAATAAATGTAAGAAATTATTTTTAACACCGACGATTTATGCTATAAATTTAAAATATGAATCATGCGGAAGTTTTTAATGCGTACTGCAAAATTTCTAATCCAGTTATTTTTTATTTTGGATTATTCAATTTTCTACTAATTAAGATTTTGAAATTCCGTTTATACTTATTGTAAAATAACCTAAACAATTTCCATCTGATTTAGTTCAAAGGTTTTGGGAATATACATATTTAAACGTTAATAAATAGAATGAAATTGTATAGATAATTATTGAAATGTTTCAAATACTTTTTTTTAAATATAATTATTATTTAATTTTCTTTATCTCCAACATAAATAATTTTATTTTTATTATGTGGTCAGTTTTTTTTTTTATACAAATCATGATAGTATTTTCTTTTATTTTAATATTTCTTTACTATTGTTATTCTAAATTTAATTTTTTATCTTTTAATTCAGTGAGTAGATATCATTTATATTTTATTTCCATCTTATCTTTTTTCTGTTGTTTTTTTTTTCTTCAATTTCTGTATATATTCTATGAACGAGTAATATATGAATACTAATACTTAATGCCCTTAATTTGAACAGATTGTATTAATTCTCTTAAATAAAAATTAAAAATATATAATATTTAACAAATGGAGGTTTTTCAAATTCAACACCATAATTGTTTCCCTTTGAAAAAAGTAAAATGTACTATTAATCCATTTACACAGTTTTTTGGAGTATATATATGGAGAAATTAAATTAAGATGCACAATTTAAAAATAAGACGTATTATTTTCTTTAATTTACTGTGTTCATTTTTATAAGATTTTCACATATTTTTCATTATTTTTAGCCATACTTTAGTAGTAATTCATGTTATTTTCTTACTTTTTAATATCATTATAATCGTTTGTATCTTTTTTAGCCTGCAAAGTGGGGCAAAACGCTGGCCCATAATTAATAGTTCCTTTTATTATATAATTTTTGTTTCTTCTAAT
Organism: Halyomorpha halys; assembly: GCF_000696795.3. Lineage (NCBI taxonomy): Eukaryota > Metazoa > Arthropoda > Insecta > Hemiptera > Pentatomidae > Halyomorpha > Halyomorpha halys. The sequence continues at coordinate 45,311 of NW_027111698.1, forward strand.
ATAATGATTTTGAAGTAGGAATTCTGTTTGAACAAGCCCCAAAAATAAGAGAAAAATTAGATCCCTTTGCCATATATTTGATTATTATAAGCACTAATTATGTTATATTATTGTTTTCAGGCACCATAATACGAAATTAATTGATTCATTATTTGTTCAATAAACAAATTATTTCAGTCTAATACAACTTTTCATTTGTTCAGGTAATCTAGGACGTTGTCAAATATTATAAACTAAAATCCTCTGAAATTCATAATAGTTTATTTTGATTCAAACAACTATTAACGTCATGCGTCTGCGCTTATGGATCTTCGTTATGTACTTAAGTTAAATCATATTTACATAACGAATGAAGCACATTTCGTGTATTCATAACAAACAAGATATATACATAAGGAATTTTCTGACCACAATTCAAACTACTAGTTCGATCACTTTTATCCCACCTTTAATCTATAATGCAAATGATTCGTGGATTTCTTGATCCTTTAAGTATAACAGCACAGAGGGAAAAAAGTCAGTTATTTCACTCCATTTTTTTATTACTTTAAAGAAAACTGCGTATAATTACTATTTAAAATAGGCAGGTTTGCCAAGTAGGGTAGTTAAGGGTAATATAAAATTGCGACTATTTAAAAATGTTAAAAAAGATTTTACATTCAGAGCTGCATATCTTTGTGACTACCAACAGCTCAGGGTTGTTTACGTTCAACAGTTCCTCAGGCAAAAAAGTAGTTTTTTAAAAGCAACATTTCCTAAAAGAAATAACAAAAAATCAGTAGTAAGTAAAGTTATTTTGTGGAAACTAAATCTCAGAAACCATTAGACGTACAAATGTTTATCAGCACTCATATAAAAGCTTGTTTAATGAGTACATTAAATAGATGTACGTAAGATATACGTCATAACATACTTTATTACTATAAAATATATTATGACGTATATCTTCATAGGATTAGTATTTTTTATGATATTTGCTGAAATAAATTAATTTTAGTTGTTCGGACTTTTCATATGCAAAATTCACATTCATATTCATAATCAAATATCATAACAACTACTACTCCCATGAAGATAAACGTCATAAACTATTATGCTGTACAATAAACTAGCTTTAATACGAGTGCTGGCAGACATCTGTACGTCTGATGGATCCTGAGATATAGATTACCCAAAATAAAATCATTAGCTACTGATTTTTCTGTACATTTTTTATAAAATGTTGTTTTTTTAAAAAGCATATTTCCGGAATTATTGAACGTAAATAGCTCTGTTAGAGCTCATATTTCAGCAATTTTACTCTAATTTAAATGATGTTATGTTACTTTTTTTTAGTATTGTCGACATATTTAAAGATATGAAACTCTGAACAAAAATCAATTTTTATTGACGTTAATTTTTTATGTAATATTAATTTTAATTATAGATTTTTATTTTATTATTTTTTTTTTATCATCCTCAGGATTTTTCAAAAAAAAAATGTGGAATTTTCTCAAACACAATTGAATTTGTTGAACTTTCTCTAAGATACCCATCGATATCAAAAAATTAAAAAAAAATAAATAAATAAACAACCTAAAATGAAGTAAAGTAACTATCATCCTAGTTAACAGGAATTTTAGAAAGTTTGTTGGTAGCACATACCAACTAATTCTCTTACCACATTGAAAAACAAAAACTTAATTAAACGTTAAAAATTATCTATTGTTTTATTACTAATTATTCAAAATAATTAATTAATTGCTTGTCAAATTTAAGTTCGAATTAAATTAAATTGAAGAAAGTTATTCACTGAAAGAAAATATTTTATCTAAGCAGTTATATTTTTCTTATTTATAAAATATTTTGATAGAAAATAAGAAATTTTTTTTTAATTATTTTATTTAAGAATGCTCTGATCGAATTTTATGAATCCCGTTCAAAACGAAAAATAACAGCTAAGTAGCTTATTTTTCCTTATTTAAGATACAAAAAAAAAAAAAAATAGAAATGTAGAAGTATTCTTTAAAATAAAATCGTACACACTTAAAACATATTTTGATAGAATCCATGATTCTTTGAAGTGCATAAAATTGCATAGTAACAAGAAAAATAATACAGAATTATTCCTCATTTAAAATCTTGAAATAAAATTATCTACAGGAGTTGAGTATTTAATAATATACATCATTATAAAAATTACTTACATCAGACACTAAAATATGTTAGAAAGTAGATATTATGTTTGTAGTTATTATTGTATTTGTGTTTTATTTAGATTATTACAGTTACTTGTATATTTTTATTCTTGTTTAACTCTTTAAAATGGTGTAGTTATGTTTAAAGTTGTTGTAAAGATAGTAAACATGTTTTAATTTATTTATATAAGTAAACTTATGGCAACAAATGAATGTAAAATTAGAATAATGGTACAAATAAACGGTATTAATTATTAAAGTAATTGCATTACGGTTATTTAAATAAGTCTATCAAGTTGTAGGTTAAAGTAATAAAAAAACTTATTGAATAGGTAAGACTAATTTCCACGGTGATAGTAAGGGAGGCAGTTGCGGCAATTTAATTCAAAACTGTGAAAAATGAATAAGTTCCATTTTATGAATTATTATATTTTATTATTAATAGAAAACTGATACTTCATTTATTCACAAATTAAAAAATAACATCAATATGCAGATATTATAAAAGTTTATAAATTGGTAATTTTTAATAAATAATGAATTCGAACAATTCATAAAATGGATTTTTATATTATTTTTCACTTCATTTTCCAAAATTTCCTCAAGTTTTTCGAAATTGTGTTACTATACCTCAAGGATAATTAATTAAATAAAATTTTTAGTAATCTCACCGAACTAAGCTATATTTTTTTCACCTGAGAATGTGTGTACGATTTTGTACTAGATCTTATTCTGAATTGTAGAAAAATATTGAAAATTACAGTAGGCCGAAATATTAATTGCTAAAAACAATCAGTAAAATTATGTTGATGCAACTCAACAGTTAAATTCACAATTTTTGTATTTATCAATAGAAACAGAAAAGTATAGCATGATATTTTGTAAATGTTGTTATAATAAGAATATTTCAAATTCGTTTTGATGGGATGACTACTTTAAAAGGAAGACTGAAGTAAATGAGATGGATTTACTTCAAATTGCTGTTGTGGAAAATTGTTAGTTTACCGAATGATGTTATTTGTAGGAATATGTTCCGAGTGCATACATGTATTTAGGTAGTATAAAAGATTTTATATATGTAAAAAATAGGAACGTAGTAAACTAAAAAAAAAACCATTAAAATTAATAGAATACTAACTAATAACAAGTACAGTAAGTAATAAGTGCAAGAACTTCATCTCAACCCAAACAACCTCCTTACAAAGTACAAAAGATGTTAGCTCTTCAAACACACATAAAAAAAAAAAAAAATTAACAATAAATAAAACACAACATATTTTATTTAATTTTCTAAATGTTTGTTGAATAACAATTACATTTTTTCTTCTTCCAAAAATTATGTTTGAAGCAGTGCTTTAATGCTATTTAAAAAAAAAAAAAAAAAGAAAAGATTTTTGTGGTCAAAATAGTATCAATAACAAACAAAATGTTAGCAAATTTCTCTTGGAAGATCTTATGTAATTAATTATAGGAAGACGGACAGGGTTGCAGTTAAGTGTGGTCATACAAATAACAAAAAAACTATTTATTATAAAACAATGTTTGCCGGGCTTCATCAGGGCTAAATAAGAATGAGATTCAAACATTGTAAAATACTATAGAAATACACACGTGAAGTAGTAAAAAAGATGATGTAGAAAGGGGAACGTAGTAAACTAAAAAAAAAAAAAAAAAATATGAATATAATACTAACGAATAACAAGTACTGAATACATTTACCATTGAAATAACTTTTATATCATATTTTTATACCTTCTTTACCACCACCTGGACAACCGTCTTACAATTTATTTTTTTACAAATGTATATTTTTATTATTAAGTCGCAATAACTGATTTATGATTTGTGTTATCTGTTTAAAGCCAGTTCATTTTCAGTATCCCGTCGATATAACAATTTCACTATGAAGCTGGGGGCTTTATAGTGGAATCGTTATTTAAAAAAAAAATCTACTTTAATTATATTATTTCAAATTCTTGAGACAAGGTAATTATTTATTAAATAAATCAAAAATTCTTATCCATTTTTGTCTCAACACTTTATTTTTCACCAGTCCAACGTTTCGGCCATTCTAGCCATCCTCAAGGACATCTTCAATATAATTTCTTCCTCACATTAATTTAAAGTTTCTTTTGCAGGCTATTCTGCCCAGGTCATTTTCTTTATTATAAGTTAAAAGTCTATTTTTTTAAAAATTTAAAATCATTAACATTTAATTTTCCTATATAAGATTATCAACAATTAATCCACCACCATATAACAAACCATTTATAACCGTATTAATTGTTGATAATCTTATATAGGAAAATTAAATGTTAATGATTTTAAATTTTAAAAAAATAGGCTTTTAACTTATAATAAAGAAAATGACCTGGGCAGAACAGGCTGCAAAAGAAACTTTAAATTAATGTGAGAAAGAAATTATATTGAAGATGTCCTCGAGGATGGCTAGAATGGCCGAAACGTTGGACTGGTGAAAAATAAAGTGTTGAGACAAAAATGGATACGAATTTTTGATTTATTTAATAAAAAAAATCTACATTTGGTGAAAATATTGTGCAGTTTTTTAATTATTTTTTTTTATTCTGCTATTAATTTTCGAACTCTTAACTCTGTAAAATTTTGGATTTATTACGTTTCGAGCGGTTAAGCGTTCATCACTTTAAAGAGGACATGAAAAACATTAGAAAATAGTAACCGACTACATATGCATTCATCCACTTGGGCATCTCCACGCCTCATATGCATTCATTAAATTCAAATTGGGAGAGATGCAGTTGAAATATATTGGTGAATATTTGGAAGGGGATTATTGTACAATATAGGATGGAGCTGATTCCATTGTCAACGCGCGGGGCCTCGGGGAAAGAGAGGGAGCTACGAAGCCGTTATAAATAGTGGTGGGGGAAGCTATCAGCTGTCCCACCAAAACGGCCCTCGCCCGATGTTTTCGGGACCGCGAGTACAGAGGACTGTTAGTGCGCGCTCCTCTATCTGGTCCAACGAATATTTTATATACCTCGCTTCTATAATAACCCTACTCCTGTTTCCCCTTTTACAGCTTTGCCTCAGGACTATTATTATTGCTGTTATTGTATTTTAATATATTTTACTACTCCCATTTTAGTGTGTTGCTCTATTTATTCGTGTAAAATGCGGAAGGCGGGCGTTCCGCGAAACACCGAGATTAAAACTCTCCTGCTACTACTTACGTCACGACTATTGCGCTCTTTACAAAAATACAATCACAACAAACGGTTTACGTTGATGTCAATATGCATTGCATAAACATCATTTATCTGTTAATAACCTCATTCAATTGATTGTATCAATATGTACACTGTGATCTGAAGTAATTAGAACTTAAATCACAGAAAGTTGTATCAGTCGCAAATGCTGACAAATATATATATTTTTTTTCAATAGTTCTTTTATGCTAAATTATGTCAAAAATATTTTTTATGAAAGCTTTTATCTCTAAACGACAATCAACGTAACATTTTTTTAATGTAAAAGAATCGCTTATGAGAATATTATCATGAAATAATATGAGAAATCATGTTAATTTGTGAAGTTACAGTTTATATTAAATAGATTAAATCTATTTACATTATCGCTGAACTTAACCATATAAATATTTCATGGTCATTATTTATTTAACCTTTATTTATAAATTTGTTGTATAATAATAATTTTCTTAATAATTAATATTCAAGATTATTAATGTTGGACTGTTTAAGTTTCCATTTTCACCTAACAATATTTTTGATCAGCTTCTTCTTTCCCTATACCATTGTCGACGTTACAAAAGTTACTTTCGATATTTATGTGTGGATTTTATTATAAAATAATAATAAAGGCAACATTATTTTTATAAATTAGTTGTAAATAAAATATATTTACTATTTGACTGAATTCAACAATAAAGATATTCCATGAAAGGAAGTTCTATTAATTTATTAGCCTATTTCTATTAATTAAAATAATAAAACCTATTTTATAATATTCAATAATATAAAACATAATAATCAATTTTATTAAAAATTGTTAAAATTAACATTTTAAATTATTAAAAACAAAATTTTTACAATTGTCGTCAATTAAAATAAATATTATTTTATTTAAATTTTTAAAACCTTTTCTGGCAATAATTTATTTATAATAATTTTTAAAAACAATATAATTTCAGCTAATCACTATTTTTATGGTTTTCCACACACATTAATATAATTTACTAAAATTGCCAGTAATTATTTCTATTTTTGGGCTTCAAAAGATAATTTTGAAATTGAAATTTGAAAATTGGGTTTCAATTATATCCCAAAAATCAAATAAACGAAAAATCCGTTGATAACGTTTCACACTAGGCCGATTGTATTTCAGATTTCGATCAAAATCATTGGTCACCATAGAAGATTTGTCTTCACCATTTAGTGCTCCATACTTTGAATATTCCTGAAGATCGAGGTGAGGGGGGAGGGCACATGTTAAGGCGCTGTACTACTAACTCCAAGTACTTCGAATGTAGCTGACAGATACTTATTTATTCTGTTTGCCGTTAGTCAACTCTGTGGGTTTTGAAGCCCACCTTTCATCCTCCCAGTCTCATAATGTGGATACCCTTTATTGGAGAAAGATCTGGTGGCTAAGCATGATCTTGAGAAATCACCTCCCAGTAAATAAAACCGTTCTTCTAAGATATTACCTCTGAACCTTCATGAATTTTAGTGGTTCACATTATGGAGATAGAGAAAATATTTGATGTATTTTGGTATCAAAAAGAACTTTTTGATAAAAGTTGTTTTCAAATATTTATTTATTGGTAAGTTTCGATCCACAAGGAAGGTCTTCATCGAGACTAAAATAAAATTATATAAAGTGATTAAAGATAATGTAAGAATATAAAAGTGACACATGCATACAACTAATGTAAAGGCAGAGGCATAAATGAAATATCTATATAAACAATATAATATCGTTTTAAAGATGAATAAATAAATTTAGTAACTAACATAGTAATGAGTAATGAACTGAATAATTAATAATAGGCACTCTTAAATGTTACTCTATAGAATGATAAGTTATGAAAGTCTAGATGAATAAAAAATTAGATGATCGGGGAGGAAAAATACAAACAAATAACTAAGAAAGAAAAATTGCTATGGCTATTTTAACAATAGCGTGATGGCTGTACAGAACCATTCCTTTAAACCGGTATTGGGCTATTTTCTTCCTAATCGTAAACTCCCTAACTCTTCCAGTAACGTTGCCAATTTCGTAAGAAAGTCTTTAGGGCTAAAAATAAAGAAATCACTGAAATACGGGTCAAATCTCGTTCTGTAATGGTGAACGGCGGGACACGGGAAAACGATTCAAAAAAAGAGGAACTATCCCGCGATATACGGGACGGCTAGCAGACCTGAGTATAATCTACAAAATATTATTATACCATTGCAATTTATATTATTACCATCTATATAATTATTATGACTACATTAGATTAGCTAAATCAATATAGTTCTGTAACTGCTATTCGTTATTGTGCTGTTTTGTGCTAAAATCAACTAATAAAAATTATTTTAGAATAATCAGAGGTAACGATTTATCCATTGGTACCGTTGCTTAGTTACAGTGTAAGATATAATTGCAGTACCCCCACCATTTGTTGGTTTCACCCTCTGGGTTAACCTGTAATTTAAACCTATTATGTTATAGATAACAGCACCTGTAAGATAATTCTATCAAATTACGGGTTGACAAAGATCAGTAACGATTAAATCAAGTGCTAAAATGACCGAATATGTTATTCATATTCATATAAATATTTAGAATGAATGAGAAGTTAGAAAAAAGGAAATAAGAAAGAATGAAGTTAAATTGTTATTCATTCATTTTTAATTATTAATTCTACAAGAATTAGAAATGTTTTCAGCTATTTCAAGAACTGTTACTTCAAATAAACATTCATAAATCAATAATAACAACTAACCAATTTTTTTTTTTTAGAACTTTTGATTTTTATAAGAAAAACTGATGGTCTTTCGAATAATGTTCTCGCAAACACATGAATTAAAAAAAAAATTATAAATATGTACATACATATATTTTAATGAATTAAAATAAACATACGTTTTTTGATAAAAATCAATACAAAAAGTTACAAAATGTCTAAAGTACTTTCCTGAATACGTTTTTACCTTTTTGTATTCATTTTTTTATTTACGTACATTCTACTTACCTATATTATAAATATATGCATTTATCGAATGTATAATTAGACAATATATCTTCAATAAAATGAATAATCCAATCATTTGCTTATTGTTGACCATTGGAAATAAGTGAAATTTATTTTATTAGGTTGGACGTTTAAAAATTTATTGTTATACTTATTGTTTTTGTTTTCTCACTACATTAATCATTCAGCCAATCATTATTTTCATTAGCAATCACTATTTCACACTATTCACTTGCTGATTAACAACCTATGGTTCTTATCTCGGGTTTCTGTGTTTTAGCCCTGATAAAGCGCTAAAATTTAGGCCGAAACGTTAGCTCAAATAAATTGTGTTCATTGCTACTCCACTGATCGCATTCCCGATAATCTCACAAAAATATAAAACATGTCGTACATAAAAGTATTTTTTTTTAGTTTGATCGATTGTTTTTTAATGAATAAATATATTGTCACATAACCTAACCCTATTTTCACCCCAAAAAGAATTCTATAATAATACTCGAGCGCATTGGAACAGTTACACAAACGTTTATGTGTGTGCATGTGCATATCTGCCAATATCGAAATACTCCAAGAATAATTAATTAATATTTTAGAGGATGAAAAGATAAATTTTGTTCAAGCCACCCCACAAAAATATATAAATAAACAGAAAATTACTGTATTGTTCATTAATGTTTGGTTAACAGTTGCAAAAATAATTTATTTTCGTTTGCTTGATTTTATATTAAAATAAAAATAATTGAAAGCCAAGACACTCTTGCAATAAGCGTAGTTTTAGTTTTCGTGTTATGTTTTGGTTTCCTGTTAAATTATGTTCATTGTATTTATTTAATTATTTTTATAGTTTTATTTTATTTATAAAATGTTCACTCCATTATTGAAAAATATCCCAATTTTACTATTTGAACAAAACTTTCACATCTAATTGAAAAGGTTCCTGGAATCTTTGGACGCTGTTACATTCGATATGCTTTCTGAATAACAGCATGCTAAATTATTCGCCCGTTCCGAAAATGCGGAGAAAGTAATGATGAAATAAGATCAAAATAAATTTTAATATGTATGAGTATTATATTGGTTACATAATAATTTACTGTTGTACCAAGCTATAAGATAAATAATAATTTATATTAATTAAATAATTTTTTAACCATTTTGCAAATCATGATAATATAATATAAGTTACAATAAGTTCTGAAGCAATTTTTATTAAATCAGCCATAGTTTGATACGAAACCTTAATGTTATGTAGACGTGAATCCAAAATCTTAAAGAACGCCAAGAAATAATTCTTAAGGTTATACTGAATAAGAGAGTAAATGTTGTATATATACTGTAGAGTAACTGTTATACAATTCACATCATGGTAATTTTTCTGGGATTGTTGCTGTCGTGGCTGTAAAGTGTCACCATGTGACGTGACAGTAGTTAAACTGCTGTATTATGTACAGCCAGCTTCACCTTTTGTGACAGTATTGCCAAGACAACTATCATAAAGTAAACACCATGGTAGCATTAACCCCTAAACTTTTTTGTTTTTATATATATAAAAAAAAAAATTAAAATACCATTTATCCAAAGAACAATTATTACTTAAAACTAATCAGCAATTTCAAGTAATCATAAAAATTCTCTCATAACAGATACTCACTAAGCTATGTCTCAGGCATTTTTGAAAATGTGAACCACTGTATTGTGGCAACCTAGGGGGTGAGGAAATACTAATCATAAATTGTAATGGCACTTGTTCAGAACATATTTTTTATACTCCAATTGGTTTAATATATATGCCTCTAAACTGTTTTACATCCTTTAGTGCGTGTTCGTGTGAAACGAAAAAGATATATATGTAACGATAATTACGTTCTTTATTCTTCAATAGAACAATATTTAAACTTCATATATTACAAAACATTTATAATTTTCAGATAACAACACACGTTCTTTTTTAATTAATTCATTGTAATTGATCATATGGCGAGAGGTTTCAAATGGGTTTGCCACTAAAACAAATGTAAAATAATGTAACTTTAAATGAATTATAATTAAAAATATATTTAAAAGAAATATACTAAAGATATAGAAATGTTAATAATAATTTCGACAGTGGCAAACCCATTTCAAATACTCTCTTTGCAAACGTCAACTATTTCCGCTGAAGACGTTAATCATGCCACCACAATCCTATAAAAAAAATTTACAACTACTTAATATTTTGTTCCACTCTTCTGTGATTTGAATTGTTCTGTAATTATCGTATAGATAATGAATTGACATACCACTACATGATTGACCTACTACTAAATAAAATTTAAAAAAATTTTTTTTTTGTAAATTCTTTAACACAAACCGCTAAGATCCCCAGGGAGCGACAGGGTATTTATGATGTTGTGTTAAATGTAAAATGTTTTACCATGTTAAATGTTATAAGTATAGGATTGTGAGCAGCCTTATTTAAAGACATGTTAAATTTTTAAGAGCTCATAGCGGATTTTTGAGCAACTTGTTTTATAACCTTTCTTTCCAAAACTTCATGTTATTGTTTATTTATAAGTCATCACTAAAGTGGTTTATTACAATATGCCTAAATTGAGTGAAAAGTGGAATTTATGTAAAAGTTTGGCTACTGAGTGCCTGCTTGATCTTCTAACTTATGAGGAAGAGAAATAAGATGAGCTAATTGACAACTGTCATTACATTATTATTATTGTCATCCATTGCTTTATTTGTTAAAAAAACAAACAAAACAATACTAAAACAATCAAAACACAAACTACGAGCAAGTAACCTAACACGACAACAATAAAATGGTGACGAGCTCAGCTGTTCTGTTCCGTGACGGAATTCTCCATTTAACAGTCCTAATAACAGACTCTCAACCATGTTACATGATATATCGTTTTAACATAGTAAAAGAAGGAAATATTTTTCCATTTAACATGTTAAAGTAAAGATCATGAATACCCCTCCTATCACTTTTGAAATATTAGCTTATAACGGGAAGAGGAAACTTTAAGATAGTTTAATCAAGCAATATTTACAATATTGAACGCGCCTGAAATTGAGAAACGGCGTGAGACACTCCACTCCCGCCCTCCATGGTAGCTTTACTTATCTCACTTATCAAACAGACAATTATAGCGGGTAGGTTGGTGATGTACGACATGTCACAAGCTCACAAGAGGGGATCATAACACAAACAAGGCAATCCTTCCCGCCGGACCCGCCCCGCTAAGACCCCCGGGGAGCGATGGTACTATATCACTTTTGAAATATTAGCTTAAAACGGGGAGGGGGACCTTTAAGATAGCTAAATCGAGCAATATTTAAAAAGCGCCTGAAATAGAAAAGCGGCATGAAATTATTTAAGCTAAAATATAATCAATGTCACATGCTTATTTTTCTGCAACTACTCCCAGATACTTGAAACGGTAAAAACCTTTCAGAACGCGGAGAATAAGTCTTAGCTACACATAATGCAGCAACAAAATGAAGATAATCATCCAATAAAACATTGATTAATGATTCCGCCATTTTTTGGATTGCTGAAATTGATCCAAATTACTCCATTCTACAGGAATCGAACCCACCATGATATTAATTTGAATCAGCCAGTGCATCTTAATCTCTTAGGATTTTCAATAAATTTAAATCATGAGAATGATATAAACTATTATTAGCACAAACAACAATTGACTCACTTTTACCCTCAACTATTTATTTTTAAAAACTCCGTCTCGGCGCTTAAGCCATGCTCAAGGAGACAACCTATAGAATTTGTTTTCATATTATTATTACATTATTTCATCACACAATGCTAATTTATATAGAATAGTTTTGAACTGAAATTATAAAATTTGTAAGTGAATAATCAATTTAAAAATAGTGTTTGAAACTGTTATGACATTATTTTAATATTTATTTTGTTTTAAAGATATGACATGGACAATTGGCCTGCAAAAGAGACATTTTAAGGATATATCAATGATTTAGGAGTATCAAAAAATATTAGTGTTTTGTAAGGAAATAATGTAATAATAATATGAAAACAAATTTTATAGATTCTCTCCTTGAGCATGGCCTGAGGGCCAAAACGTTAGAGATGTTTTGAAATAATTAGTTGAGAGTAAAAGAGGATCAATTTTTGTTGGTGTTAATAACACAATGAACCACTCCCAAACAATCAGTATAATAAATCATTGATATAAACTATATTCTTCACCAATAAAAAAGTACCCAAACTTTTGCTTAAAGAGCAGAACATTTATACCTCTCTTTCATATTCATGTTGGATGAGCCCGGATTTTTCAGTCCGAGCTTCATATCTTTAAACTTATCAACAACAATATAAAAGCTAACAGAAAATTACTTAAAGAGGAGTGAATTTTATAAAATATGAGCCCTAATAGAGCTATATTGGTTTAATAGTTCCCGTGGTATAACTTTTTAAAAAGCAACATTTAATAAAAATTGCAAAAAAATCAGTAATTAGTGAATTTATATTGGAAAATCTATATCTCACAAACCATTTGACGCTCAGATGTCTACTAGCACTCAAATTAAAGCTAATTTAATGTGCCATAAAGTAGTTAATGATGTTTATCTTAGTAGTAGTAGTAGTTTTCATGATATTTGGCAAAACAAATTCACAAAATGTTGATTTCCAGTTGTACCGACAAAATCTTTGATTTACTAAAAATATATCTCTGGAATCATTGGACGTACAGACGTCTGCCAGCACATACAACTGGTTTAATGTACAATAAATTAGTCAATGACACTTATCTTCGTAGGTGTAGTAGTTTTTATAGTATCGGCATATGGTATGAATTTTGCATATGAAATTTTTCCGGAAACAACAAGAAATCAATTTATTTTAGCAATTATCATGAAAACTACTGCTCCTATAAAGATATGTGTCATTAACTACTTTGTAGTTAATACTTTATACACACATTTAACTAGCTTTGATTTGAGTGTTAATAGACTTCTGTAAGTCGAATGATTCCTGAAATTTAGTTTCCATATGGGAACTGACTACTGTTCTTTGAAATATTTAATGTATTTATCTGATTCAAATGCTACTAGATACCACAGACCTCTCCAACCCCTGCTATGATAAGCTAGATGAAATTTGGGTATACTTAAATATTAAATATCTTTTTCAAAGGTATTATATTTAACCAATTTATCTCACTCTAGATGCAGTTGGCATGTGGAGTGTTAGTTACTAGTTAGTATGTTTTAGAGCATAATATGACTAAGTATAGTATTGATTTAAATTAAATAATTTAATTTCTATCCATTTTAGTATCAAAAAACTTTATTTTTCTTACAAGTCCGTACAATTGTTGTGATAAAATTTTTAAGGAATTGTAACTGTGATAAATGATTTTAATTTTGGTTTTAAGTGAATATTGACTTAATAGAAATTATTGTTTTGACCTGGGCAGAATAGCCTGCATGGAGTTAGAGTTTTTAAATCATATAATTCCAAAACGGTATTAAGATCGTCCATGAGGATGGCCGGATTGGCCGAAACGTCGGACTTGTAAGAAAAATAAACTGTTTTGAGACTAAAATGGATAGAAATTAAAATTATTTAATTTTACAAAAATTACCAGTCTCAAGAAAGTGTTTAAGATTATAAATTAAATATATTATTGATATTTACTGATGAGGCCCATTAAAATTTATATGAGAGCTTTTGGATAAATGAAATTGAATTGAGAATACTTGGGTTGCTTTGTTGTTTACCAGACTATAATATAAAATTAAGTTTCCATTCAATATAATGTTATTATCATTTTGACTTTTCTGTGGTGTGTAGGCCTGCCCCCCCCCCCTTCGGTTCCAGTATCTCCAACCCTCTCAGATTAGTTCCTCCTCAGCGGTTTGGCTAGCTGTCGATGTACAATAAGATTCAAAGAGTTAATTTAAATTGGATGACCATTATTCAATGTGAAAGAAAATAAAATGTTTTTATTTTGACGTTTATCGAAGGAAATAAAAAATTAAAATAAACGTTAAGCCATCGCTAATGTTTTCTGTAAATGGACTTGGAAATAATGAATCCTGTCGAACAGTTGGACAAGCCAATAAAGTAACTGGTTTAATTCAAGGTTTATCATTTGGGTATCGATGCTTTCAGAATATGGCATCCGTCCCCAATACTCATGCTAATCTTTAGGTAATGAGAACGTGCTTCAAGGATAAATTACTCCTGAGACACACTCAGTATTAACTCTTCTAATAATAATGCTTCTTGTCCAGCTATACGTAGTCATGTTTATTTGAGTATGTCACCATGCATCGATTATTTCATAATTTTCCTTGATGTCTCGATCATCTTCCGTGTATTAATGTGACATAGCAGCGGTGTGGAGGAATTTTAGAAAGCACTGGAAATTCTTCTAACGTACCAATAAATTTTACAACACTTATTGATTAAAATAAAAATGTACACTCCAGGTACATATATTTTCTTTTTTTCTATGTGGCTGGCGTTGGTTTATTCAATACAGCTAAATATTAGTTAATTATATAATATGAAATCTCTGTAGTACTGTAGTACAGTTTACCCAATCGCTTAGTTACTGCTATTATTTATTAGGATTACTGAGAGAAATACTTTATTCATCTATGCTGCCTAAATACATCAGGTTGCTATCTCACACAGCATACTTATCAATCCGTAATCGGACATACATAAATTACACATACATGGTATAATAAGATATAAAGAGATATAATAATAAGATATAATAAACAATTTTGTTTTCCCTACAGATTCCTTTTATAATCAATTTCGGTCTATATACCAAATACAAATGTTTCAATTCATTCCTTTTTTTTCTTTCTCATTTCTGCTCCTCCAATTTCACCATTTCACAATTTTTTAATTCACCCGATCAACAAATTCACCCTCCTAGATCCTCTTCAGTGACCCGCTAAACAAATTCAATATTAGAAGGCAATGTGAGATCAGACCATCATTCATAGTCACAGCAGTAGATCAGTTTACCAAAAACAAACAAATAAATACATTTTACGAGAATAAGACTAACACATAGATTAAAAGGAAAATATAATAAAAAACAGGTTACAGGAAACACTTGAATGGATAAATAAGTTTAAAAAAAAAAAAAATAATACTAATAAAATAAAATAATTTAATGAATAAATATATCTTATTTACTAATGCACTATACTATAACTAAAATATATCTGATATACTAATACACTATACTATAACTAAAATATATCTGATTTACTAATATACTATACTATAACTAAAATATATCTGATTTACTAATACAACTATAACTATATCGGTTATACATTTTTGTTTATAGATTTCAAATATTTATGGATGTAACATATTTTTTCATAGCCTGTTACTTTTAATATACTTTTGAATTTAATAATATTTTGATTTGTTCGTATTTAACAATATTTCTCTTTGTTCTTTATATGCCGGACATTGAAGTATAATACGGTTTAGGGTCTAGTTACCACTAAAATTTTCGCAATGAAAAATTTCAGTTATACCTATTTTGTAAAGATCTAATATAGGGTTTTATGCGAACCACGGTCTTCGAATGATATGGGGAAATATATTTGTATAGACTGTCCGATGGGGTTCTCTCGATATTGTGCCAGCTTTCTATCTGATCTTATTTAATTATTTTATAATAATCGGTGTAAGGAAATCTGTTGTAATGCCTAATTTAGCCATTTTATCAACTGCCTCATTATCTGTGATCCCTGCCTGATACATATTCACTTAAATATTAGCTGTTTATTTCCTTTCATTGCATGGCAATGATTTTTTATTATTTCCACTTGGGTATTAGTGATATATTTGTTCACATTACTATTTAGTGATAGCAGTGCACTCCTACAGTATGTTGAAACTAGGGCTTCGCGATTTATGTTCCTTAGTTCAATTACTCCTCTCAATATAAATTACCCACCGGCTTATTCACACCCATACTGCCAAATTATATGCCATCTTCGAATCACTTAAATACATTAATCAATCCACGCCCCAGATAATAATACTATATACTATACCAGATAATAATAATAATACAGCATAAACTATCGGGGTTTTCTTTATACTCCAAAGGCAGCGAGTCAAATCTGAATAAAAATTATCTACTTTCCTAAACAACAATTAATCATTATTATTTTTTAGAGGGTTATATTCAATGCTATCAATTATAAAATTTTGAGCATAAATTCGACACTTTTTTTATTTCTTCAGTTCTTTATTAAACTGGACTTTTCGAGGAAAAATCAGCTTTATTTTCAACATTTTTAGTCTGCTAAATTACATGTTTTTCTTATCCACTTCTTGGATCGTTTCGTCCGGGATTAGTTTTTTTTAATGAGAAATATTCACATATTATGTATCTTATGTTATGATTTTTATATTAAAAAAAAAATGACTGAAAACAAAAATTGCAAAACATTATTCTTGACGAAATGACGGTCTAAGTTATGGATTGGAGAAACATGTAATGAAGAGGATGAGCTGAGAAAACAAGAAAAGGTTGAAGACGAGCTGTTTTTAGTTAGAAAGGTCCATTGTAATGAAGAATTGAAGAAGTAAAAAATTGATGAATTTATTCTTGAAATTATATAATTGATATTTAATCTACTTTACATATGAAACCTAAATATTGTGAGAGTATATGCTAGAATAATTTTTTTAGATGTTATACTGAATCTCTTATAGTTAATTATTAGTAACTTCCAAGTAAATCAAGATCAATAAAACAATTTTAGCGATTTTTTATTTTTATTTTTCTATCATGAACAAAGTATTGTATATTGATTATTGATAAATGTACTTTTAATTTATTTTTTTATCTATACTACAAATAAATATGAGCATTTATCTCTACTATTCATTCCTTTAAAACTGATAGTTCCGTTTATATTTTTGGTAGTAAAGCAAAGAACTCTTGCAATGAACTTACCGTAAAAAAGTCCTCAGAGTTGCAAGCATGAAGTTGGCACACTTTATCATTGAATTTCTTTTTTGTTTCTTAAACAACATGATAATTAT
This sequence comes from Halyomorpha halys, assembly GCF_000696795.3. Taxonomy (NCBI): domain Eukaryota; kingdom Metazoa; phylum Arthropoda; class Insecta; order Hemiptera; family Pentatomidae; genus Halyomorpha; species Halyomorpha halys. Next base: position 62,805 of record NW_027111698.1, read on the forward strand.
GTCTACAAATTATTGAGAACTGTAGAAATATTAAAAAATGCAGACAAAACTTCAAAAATTAAAAATATGTTTAGAACATGGTCTGGGTGCGGTATAAAAAAAAAAAAAAATCAAATTGTAACTAAACTGTTTGATGTAAGCCAGCGTTTCACACCACTTTGCAGGGCTTCCTTTACCAGGGCTGGAAGTAAACACAAAACCGAATTTTTTGTGTTTTCAATAAAATAATTTCTGTAATTTAACTTAAAAAATTTTTGTAATTTGTAATTTACACATAAAAAATCTGTTTACTCCATTCAGTAAGCCCTGATGAAACCTGTAAAGTGGGGCGAAATGTTGTCTCACATTAAATAGTTTAATTATTATTTGAGTTTTTCCTTCTTTGAGGTCTTCATTTTATATTTAAGATATCTTTGTTCAAGATTTTTCTAAACATATTATTCGCTGTCAGGTAGTTACATTCTGGTATCCAACTCTAGGAGTCATACGAACAAACTAAAATAAAAGTTCTTGCCCAATCATTTAAGTGGTAAGATCAAAGAAATAGTCAGTAATAGTAACAAGTAGTCATAGGGAAAAAAAAATTTTCCAACAAAATTGGTATTAAGAACTAATTTGAAAGGTACTCAGACGGATTATTATAGCCGTAAGAAGATTGAACTATAGAAGAAGAGAGAAGGAGGCTGCGGTGGAAGTAGGTGAGCCAGAGAAAGTGGGGCAGACTCCCACATCCAGCACCTGCGCGCTCCAACCTCCAAGGACGTCCCTTCGCCGAGTTCCTTCCTCAGCTTTGCTAAACTTTTACAATTTATTATCCACAGTAAGGAGGATTAGCCGTTAATGCTACTCCAGTGAGGCTAATAGAATGAAACAGTCGGGCTGTGATGTCCCATTGACTTAGCATTCTGTCGCAATAGCTCCTATTGTCTGCTGTGTAGATATCGTGACGTTGTGTTGGTTCATGATAACATAGTCCGATAGTACTTATTATGGAGTTTGCATAAGGGTTATATAATTTGAAGCATCTTAAATAATTGTTTGAAGACGTAATTAATAACAAAAACAAATAATGGTAAGCCTGTTATACGATTATTACATCCATTGAAACTTTTAAGGGATCCTTTTAGGAACCCCAAACTTTAATGTTTAACGCGGGTTAAATATTTTTTGCAGTTTTTCATCACTTTTTCCCCAGCACCATCATAGTTTTTAATCCGTTTTTATTGTAAATATTTCAGTGATGCTTTCAATCAATGATTTATGACTGTAATTTCTCCTAATAATTTAATATGAGGTATTGCTATTTATATTTATATACAGCTTTATTTATTGTGGTACAAAGAAAAATATTTTATATGAAGAAGGCGATCAGGGTTGCGGTTAAAAAAATAATAATAAATAGTTGAAAATATTTATTAGTTACTAGCGTCTCGACCCGCAATAAAAATCTTTATCAGGCCTAAAATTAGAAGAAACAGAGTAGATAAAGCTAATGAAAAAGTATAAAAGTAAGATGAAAAAAAAAACTGATATAAAAGTAGAGGTATAAAAAAAAATCCATAAAAACAACCTAACATAACAAATAATCATAACAATTAGAACATTAATGATGAATACCAAAAAGATATATTAAAAATAGTATTCATCAACTTCGGTATTATTTTGATTTATTTCTTATGTTAATTTGTTTGTATGGATGTATTTTTAAAGCTTCACATTATATCTGTTTTATTTTCAAGTCACTTTTATGCCCTTAGTATAGCTTTACCTACTCTGAATCTCCTAATTTTAGTTCTAATGAAGAACTGCAATCAGTGTCTAAATTTTTGTATCATGCAAAAATTAAAAAAAAAAAAAAATATATTGTCTTCAGAATCGAAAATGTTGATTACCTTTACCCCTTTTAGATATAAAGGAACAAATGTGGCTCCGAGTTTGCTTGCAGCCATTGAAAATGTAATATTTTTAAATTTGATAAATCATCAATTCTAACCACTGTTCGTAATTTATAAAAAAGAAGACTCAATTCGGAATCCATCCACATACACTTCAAAGCTAACCCTGTTTACCATGAAATTGATGAAAACTGTGTTCCACCAGCATAAATCCATATTTATAACTTTATTAAAATACAACAAATTGTCCGTTTTTATTTATTCACAGTTTGGTCTTCATCATTCACTCTGTACCTTAATTTTGATTACATTGCACATTTCAAAAGTAATTTCCATATGTGCATTTTATGGCTGTATTATTATTTTTGTTCAAATTGATATTTTTATCCTAAATTATTTATTTCTAACAGCGGTTCAAGAAAAAGCATATATTATCTTTAAAACAATTTTGATCCTTTTTCTCTCAACTTTATTCTTTTTAAACTTCCAACGTTTCGACCACTTAGGTCATTTTCAAGGATTCCTTATTTTGTTTTCATTTTTTCCTTTAAAATTCTTTACTAATGAATTCTTTTCATTTGCAAACTCCAAACAGAATAGTTCTGTTTGGAGTTTGCAAATGAAAATAGTAGTAAGAAAAGTGGTTAGTAAAAGTTTTAAATTTGGGAAGGAATTTTATAGAAGAATTTATGGGACAAAGGCAATCAGCCGGCATTTAAATAATTTTAAAGGAAAAAATGAAAACGAAATAAGGAATCCTTGAAAATGACCTAAGTGGTCGAAACGTTGGAAGTTTAAAAAGAATAAAGTTGAGAGAAAAAGGATCAAAATTGTTTTAAAGAAACTAAACCACTCTCAAACAAGTATATTAATAAAAAATAAAGCATATATTATGTTTTTCTATTTCTATATTATATCTCTATCTGTTTTTAGAAATTGTTTATAGACCACAGACCCTTTACTCCCTCGCTGTGTTATGCTAGGTATAGTTATGTATAATTAAACATCGAACTTCTTTTTCAAAGGTGCGTTCCCTAATTTATTTAGCTATGCTAATCAAAGATATGCAGGACATTTAAATCATAAAATCAAGTCGGGATATAATTAATATTGGTATGAAAATTGAAGATATGGGAAATACCATTCCACTACAATCTATTATTTATGGATGGTTTGCCACGTAAATGACAGTTTAGGACAATAACTTATCTGATGTGTGTTGCGGGCTGCGGTTTTCTGGTCCACGGCTTGGAATGTCCTCTGCTGGGTCTCAACCTCTCAACCTGCTGATCTGCAACTCTACACCTCATTTTAAATATATATTTTATATACACCAATCACAGCAGGTGTATTTAATATTTTTCTGATATTCATTAATTGTTTTCTACTCAGTTTATATCACTCTTATTTGTAGCACTCCAACTGTTAAATGTTCTACGTTATTTGTCTAAAACAAATTCCAGAACTTGCATAAAATGTGTATTTTGCGAAAGTCATTGTACAGAATACACTATCGGATTTAGAATGTTTTAAATATTTTCACAATAATTCTTTTATTTAATCAAAAAACAACTTATTAAGGAAATGTTTATCAGTAACACACATTTGTGTTGTGGATTGAGTCGTGGAAATATTTTTTACTTACGTCATGTTGTAAACCACCTTTTTTGTAAATTATTGTAGTATTTGACACTATCTAAATCTGTTGAAATGTCCTAATCATTGGTGACTTGAAATAATATTTCACAATAATATATATTACAAAAGTTCTAAATTTGAAACAGATTATTGAGAAGGGGACCCCCCATTAGGTCTCACCCAAGAGGAAAATATCGACACATGATATAGGCATCCCTGGTACCTGCTGCACGATGGTCTTCGAGGTCGATGTCATCCGGTCCATTGCTACCTCGATCAGATCCTGGTGGATAAGTCACCCTTTAAGGAAACTCGGCCATTCTGAAAGTGAAACCTCTACATCCGGATTCCTCACAAAAAACACAGCACTATTCCCCTCCGTCACTTTCTTCTTAACTCGTCCTGCTCTTCATGGCTTCTTTAACTTCTTCACTCACCATGTACCGATTGACAGGCTAAATTTTTACTATAGCTTACTATAGTTGCTTTATTATTGAATAAAATCTTACTAATATACAAATGCCCTTGCGTTTTTCGTTTATAATTGCTAACCACGAAAACTACTGAACCATCATTTATCACATTTTAACAATATCTTCTTTACGATCTCCGGAAGGTTAATCAATAATAGAATCTTAAGTTAACATATAAAGCTACTTCCTATTGAATGTATATTTATTCATAAGGGTATCTATTTACTATAATTATACATTGTGTATGGCTTATTTACTATAAGTATATTTCTACACTTATATAAGTGTAGATATAAAATATTTTAATGGAATACGAATACGTCGGGAAAACAATTGGAAATGCTTCAATGCAATGGTTAGATACCTAAATGAGACTCGAAATGTATATTGAGAAGCCCTACAAATTTATTATTTCACTTGCTGTATTACCAGAGATTGATAATCAAACAAATTTATATCGAAGTTCTTTATTTACCTACGAGAGTGGACAAAGTGATATCTAGTACAGAACGTCTCTGTTTTGCGGCCACTCAGAGGAAAGGATATTTTGTCCGTTACACTGAGGAGTGCCTCTAGAAGAGGGGAATATATTAAGAACAAAAAAGTGACATGAATTGATACAGGTGTTATGTTACGAAGATAGGGGACTGAAAAAATAGAATTTTTTTTATAGTTATTTAATGATGTTTACAACTAAACTCATAAAAATACATCCAGTAAATTTGAAGTAAGATCATAATGATACAGGTATTCAGAGAAACTAGCCATTGGTAGCACTAATAGTATTTCTACACCAGAAGGTCTCAATGCTATCTCTTTTCAGGCGCCTTGGAGGATTGTCAGGAATAGAAGAGGAATCAAAGTTAGAAACTATTTGGGTGGTTAGAGAGTTTAATATGAAAGGATTGATATCTGGTTCGGGCTAGATCGGTTACATATGGAACACTAAGGTCTTTATAGATGATTTTATTTGTGACAAAGTAAGGAGCATTGAGAATTTTGGGTACGAGAGGAATTGAAAGTTTAGTGGAGCCCATAAGCTCGACTCCGTATGGAATTGAATTGAATTTTTATTTATTTCTCTATTTGACTGTAAAAGTTAGATTTATCTGAAACTACCACAATTTAAATTTTCTTTTTCTCCATTTTCCTCTAAAAATCCCCATTAGAGTATCATAACAAAATGTTCTAATTTCTCAAAATATTTTTATTTCAATTTTTGGTCCCAAGAAAATAAAACGCATAAGTCAAACAACAGACTTTATTGGTATATCGATTTAATAAAAAGACCAACCACCATTGGGTGGTTCCTTCTCAAAATTATCAGCTGTTCTGAAGCATTTATCGGCTGTAAATTCAATAAATACTTTTTTTAAAAACTTCTCTACTTATTTTCTTTTTATAAATTTAATAATCCCCCCCCCCTCTAGAAATCCCCTCTAAGTATTTTTATTTCAATTTTTGGTCCCTAGAAACTAAAAATATATTGAAGTTAAAAACTTCGAAAGTCAAACAATAGATATTAATTTACAGTTGCAGATTTGAATAAATAAATAGAAATTTTTTTTAAAAACCTACCAGTCCTACTCATGTCAACAACAACCGCAGACAATTGAAAAGGAACTGGGTGAGGGATTTCCTAGATTTACTACGGCTCCTCATGTTTATCATACCATATTACTGTATTATTCACCGTTGTATATTTATATATTATTGTCACTACATTGTGTATTGTTGGTTAATATCACTCACTTATTATGTTTACTTGAGAAAGAGTATTTTGTACGAAACAATCCCCTGATCTTGTTGCGATTTCCCCAAAGCGTGGAGAAGCTAACCTCAACAAATTATAACGAGGACACGAGGACCTGGAGCTAAGTGATATTAGTAGAGATGAACTGCTAACAGCTAGGAGGGAGTGCGGTCGCTGGGAGAGTAATGTGCTGCGGTATCAACTCCGGCTCCGGGTGTCATCAAAACCAAACAAGCTGTGGCCGTTGTGGTTTGTTGTAGGTGGCACCACAAAATGTGCAATGTCATCACCACTTCTGATTCCTCATCTGTATCCCATTACAGTTATTATACTTTATTACTACAGATTTTCATTGTAGGTTGCAAATATTTTTCTATTTCCTACATTACTTTCACTTACCTATACATGGAATAGATAGTAAGGACAAGCATACGAAATTCCGAATTAGAATTCTAGACAGAAATAAACGTTTTCAGGTTTCCTTAGTCCACATTAGCTCAAAAATGTAATACTATACGAAACCGTGATTACATATTTAATGGAAATATACAGCAACTATTTCGATAAAATCGACCTATCAGAGGTGCCATTTTATGAAATAGATTTTTAAATTCTTTTCGATTTCTCAAAAACGGCTCCTACTATTATGATTAAACTCGGCATGCCAAAGTATAATTAAATGGTTTTTTGTATCTGTGGGTACGAAAATGTAAATAAAAAAATACTTACAAACAAGTCTACGGAAGAACATTTCAAGTTGAACAAAAGCACCTTAAAATTTTTTTATAACATTTTAGTGTTTTCGTTAGTTTTTCGCCTATAAGTAATAAACAATACGTCATTTTCTTTGTCCGTTAAGGAATTTGAATTGTAGTAAATTTTTCTCTGATTGCGCCTCTGAAAAATTATATATTTTCTTGTATTTATATATACAACTAATTTTCATCTTGCAGATTCATATTTAACTCTCCCTCTCTCTATATATATATATTTAACAAATTTCCTTTTCTAATTGTAATTTATGACTGTACCACTTGACCTAATTATTAATTTAATGTACTAATTCTGTGCAGTATTTAATGCTTTTCTGTTTATTATACTGTGACTTTCATTTACCATAACTTACCTAATAAACAACAGCCCAACATCCGAGGGACAGACTCTGACGTAGGTGCGAGTGTCGCGTTAAGTTGGCCCAGAGGATTTAGGTTTGGACGTGGGCCGTTTGAGGGAGTTGCGTAGGCAGCGGGTATTGGCATGGAACCTTTTGGGTTCGCAAACCTATTTATTTATAATATTTTTAGGTATAGCTCTACAATACAGTTTGTTTTGTGGACAACTCACAAGCTTGGAGGCACTAGTATATACATATATTGTGACTTTGGTAGAAACGTACCCTTTTGTATTAGAATTGGTGGTTTTAATATTTTAAATTAGTTAAATGGAAGAAAATGGAGTTTATTTTCGTATTCAACTCACCAAAATATATGAAGATCAGTCAAAATTATCAAATAAAATTTTTGGTTGCAGATCTGTGCAACTAATTAATTTTAAGGTTTAATCAAAACCTTCAACTCCCAGAGGCTTTATAAATGACACCCAATATTTTCAATCATTTATCCATTAATCTTAATTAATTCTTTTTTTCAATTCACTAAATACCTTAATTAATAAGTACTTGAAATTTTCGATATTGTCGCAAGTTTCATTAGGTATAAATAAATAAAGTCACTCTCTAAATATATACAAACAGAAGGATAAAGAAAATAAACATCAAAATTAATAAAATATCAAACAATTTACATGAAAAAATAAAATAAAAATAATAAATTAATAAATAAAATAATCACCAGTCGCATTTACACTTTTCCTACTTAATATAATTCTGTATTGATGTTTAATTATTTATATTTCTAAATGATTTGTAATATATATAACGTTCACTTTAATTTTTAGTTTCAGTCATAAAATCAATAATTTTCCTATTTTATGACAAACTATGTCTAAACATATAGCAATAATGATTATTGTGACTATTATATAACTAAGATTAAATAAGGAGACCCGTTTAATTATAAAATTTGAAATGTGAGGAAATAATTACGTCAAGGTAATTGTTTTAAATAATGTTTTGTTGTTGAATAATTGTATTGTTGTAGGCACGGTATGATGAGTGTTAATTTGTAATGTAGAGTACCTAATGATGGGGCGAAGGCCCCGAAACCTTGTAACTGATAAATTAAAATACAGAAATTTAATAAGGAAGAATTGTACAGTTAAATTCAATTAATTATTATTATCATCTAAAAATTTTAATTAATCAATAACACAGATTTTTTTTTATTTATTTATTAAAATTTACAACTGAATCTAACCTAACAATACAACAGGTAAATGTGATTGGTTATAATACCATGAAAGATTTGTGGGAAAACTACTCATTGGTAGCACTCCAATAATATATGTACATTAGAAGGTCTTAAGGCCATCTTCTTTTCAGGTGCGTCGGAAGATGATCAAGAATAGAAGAGGTGAAGTTAGAAAGTGGAATGATTGATATTTGGTTCGGGGTACTTTGACTATATAGAACATTAGGGCTATATGGGTTATTTGATTTGTGACATATTGAATAAGGGAGAAACCATGGAAACCGATGACTGAGTTAAGTCCCAAAGCTCGACTCCTTAAGTCCATATTGTCCTTATTATCTTTGTGTAAATGCATGGTCTCTTGAAATAGCTTAGACTGTTTGCCTAGTAAGTTTTGTAGTAGTCGGAATCGACAAACAATTTCATGCCTTTACAGTTTTGTATAATAACTGCAAATTCATCCAGTAAATGAACCTATAATTTTAAGAAATAATATATTTTGGAGGAAAGGGAGATATTGTTTGGAATCTGAGCTTCACGGCCGAAACTTACAGATCAACTGCTACAGAATTGACTTCAAGTTCACTTGCAGGTGCCTCGCAGCTGCTTAAGGTCTTCTTCTTATTCCTGGGAATACTCTTCTTATTCTGAGGAGCGACGTTGAACATAAAATCTGTTTAAAGAAAGGAGCCCGGTGCGGGATAAAAATTGCCAAGGGCCCGGCCGGCTAGAGCCAGCTGTACCCGGCAGCTGGGGGCCTCACCTGTCCTCCGAGCCCTGGCACGTTCCAAACGTTTTCAAAGAGAATCCTCCAAGAGATGTCTTACCCAAGGGTCTAACATCCTAAGGAGCTATTGTAAACATTCTTCCGTTGTAGGACCAAATGATTTAAAAACAAGACTTCTTCCTCCTAAAAACGATAACTCGCAAGCATAAGGAAACTTTACCTTGGGTCGTTTACTCGTTGCTGGAAAAGACACAGCCTATGTTTATTTATCAAATATCTATTCAATAATAGAGGCTCGGTTTTACGATACTGTATTTTAGGGGTTCTTGCAGCACAATCCCAATATTGTAAACTTAAGATTTTCAGGAAGTGTAGGAACTGTCTTCACTCTTCACTTCCTCAAGTTTCTAACGGCTTTTTTGGCCTTACAGTTTACCTAATACACAGCCTTTGCACTAAGGGCCCGCAGAATCCGTTCCTTAGGATCACCTGACCCCTTAGATGCAAAAAGGATTAAAAATGAACTGAGATATGCAATGGCTTCAAAACGGATTGAGCAGTTTATAGCCTACTCACAGATGTACTTTCATTAATAAACATAGAAGAATTAATTCAAATGCAATATAATTGCAAATTATAAATCAAAATCTCTTATAAATGTTTAGCATTATTTATTAATGTTTGGAAAATCCCAAATATTTTTTTTTTTATTTTATTTTATAGAGCTCATTCAATCTATATCTACAAATATATTAATTAAATGATAACAAAATATGAAATAAATAAATAAAATAATAATGATAAATATATAAATAAAGAAATTAAAAAAACTAAAGTAAACTTAAAGTAAAATATTGGAAGAAGATAGTTGACCGTGTGAAGTAGATTGTAGGAAGATAGTACAGGTGTCGGTCAATGAAGGTATCAAAACAGTAAAAAAATCAATTTATTGTTAACCTACGTTTCGCCCCACTTTGCAGGGTTTCGTCAGGGTTATCTTATGATAGTACAAAGCTCAACTCAGTTCTTCTTTGTAATACCATAAGAAAACCCTACAATGTGGTACGAAACGTTGGTTAACAATAAATAGTTTTCTTTTACTATTTTGTTACCTTTATTGACCGCCACCAGGACTATCTTCCTACAATTAAAGTAACATAGCCTGTTGAACACAATGATTCCTATTTACAATATTTAGTCTTAGCCTGGGGAACTCCGAACCGAACTCATTCCCTCCATAAGTTATGGAAGGAATAGCAGGACTCCGGAGATCCCGATGCCTCTCTCTAAGCCGCGTCACAGGTATTAACAGCCAACGGAGGATGAGCGAAGGTTCCAATTATTAAATATCTATTTATTTTAACTAGTACATAGGTCATTTCTGTTGATAACCCAACGTTTTTTTTTAAAATAAGTTCTCCTTATCTTAAAGTGCGCAGAACCCCGCTTGGTTGAAGTCTCCCTTGCTAATATAAAGTAATGTTGCAAATGAAATGAATTTCAAAAATAAATTACTTATCACTTAAATTACTTCATCATCTAGATTGCAAATTCCGTTCATATATCTATTTATTTAACTCAAAAAAAGTTTTATTTTAAAAATTACTGTATTCTATTTTCACTCACAACCAAACAGCAAATAAATTTGAAAAAAAAAAAATAATAATGGGAGTATATCTTCCATTTTTTTCCATTCGTAACAGGTTTAATACACAAACCATTATTTTAATAATTTATAAAATTATAGTACATAAATTGTTTTAATTAATAATTTACTATAATAGTAAATAATAGACCAAAACAAAAGTGTTTCAGAATTATCTAACTAGCACAAATAATTTGAATTATTGGTGAATGGTAATAAAGATTTTGCGGAGCATTCTGTGAATTTGATAATAACCACAATAGTTTAAAATATTCTTTATTTATATGAAAGGAATTTATACAGGCTCTATTACATACTATGTACAACTTGTTTCCTAGAGTGTCCTCCCTCAATCCTGTTCGACTACTAATCTTTAACTGATGCTTATTAGTGACATATTATTTCTAATTCACACAAATGAGGAAGGTGAGTAAAGAAAAGGAACTTGCAGAAGAGTGTATTGAGAGAATTTGGTGGAGAAATTTCCTGGAATCGGAACAGCCTAATAAATCATAATAAAGTGCAGAACACAACCAAGCTTATATAATATGCAGGTTCAGTATTGAAAATTATTAGAAAAAAGATAATAGTTACTCAAAAAATTTAAACATTATGTTCAAATTTTCACTAAATTAATTTTTTTTTAAATTATTTAAAACAAAGAAGAAGCTGATGAGCAACGAAAGAAAAAGTAAAAACTAATCAGAACTAAGAGATATATATAAAGTCAATACAATATAAACGTTTCATTGTCATTTATTATGATTATAATCTTCCAAGATTTATTGGTAGTACAATAAGATGTATTTATATGTTATAAAATGATCTGTTATTGATACGACTGAAATTTAATTGCATATCACTAAATATACTATTACTAGATTTTCACCAAAGGTAAATGAATAATAAAATATCACAAATTTACTGGATGACATATCTTCCTCTTTACTTCGAATAAATTCCTACAACTTATCTCCATTTATCAATTTGCAACTCTAACACGCGACAGAGCTTTCATTATTCCGTTATGTAGAATACGTTGTTTACGGCAATTTAAAAAAAAAAAAGATAAAATATATTGTCTAGACTAATTGCTAACGAAGACAGCTCACTTGAAGAATGCATAACAGTGTAGTGCCTCTGTTGAACACAATATACTCTGTTATACAACCTCAACAAAGGCGGCGGATTCGTGTTGCTAAACAAAACTACCATTATAAAGAATACAAACGTTTGTTTTTACTTTTCTGGCTGGACAGCATTCCTACTGTTCGCAAACAGAAAAAAAGTACCGTACTTTATTTTAGTTGCAGTATAAACATGACAGGGACCAGAATTTTTATAATCACATATTTACTCTTATTATTTGTAATTGTATGATGTATAGAGAACACTTGTCTTTCTATAACTAAACATAATTACTACCTATACATTTTTCAAGCGTTATAAATGACAAAAATCCAATAGTGTTGAAAGAATATCATAAATAATACATGCATCGTAAAAAGTAGAGTAGATTAGAAAACTGATCAAACCTTCAATAATTAATTATAATATGTTATTTAAGCCATTTATAAGAATATCACCGTTAGGCCATACGTTTTACTAATTTATAGTTAGTAAATTAGAAATACATAAGTTGAAAATATCAACGTCAATCAAAGTATGATTTATTAAAATTATAAATGGTATCAAATGTTTTTTAAAATTCTAGTTGTTCGTTGATTACTTATAATTTTGACAATTATAATTTTTATAACTTATGGCTAATAATCAGATTTTCAGTAAAAAATAAAGAATTCTGAGAAAAAACTGTATGTGCAAAATCGTTTCAAACTTAAAAAAAAAAAAACCTCGACACCGGAATCTACCAAAAATCAACTTTACTGTGTCATTTATTATTTTATATGTAAACGGAAAGCTTCCCTGGAACAAATTCATATAAACAAAGTAAATAATACTTTTTTGAAACAAAATAAACTCACTAATTACGTACATTTGTGACAACAGGCAAAAATAACTTAAATACTTTAGTTAAAAACCTAAAAATTTGTTCATTATTGTATGAACTGTAGTTAATAATGTTTTACCAAATTATGAAGAGTGCAAAAATCAATTTTAAAATTCTTAAACTTACCATAATTTTAAGATTCGGGAAAATTAATAAGGTAATACGTTGAGATTTTGAAGTTGTGAAGATTCCAATATTAAACTACAAATATTGCATTTCGCATTTTCGAATTTCGGGAATTCTCATGATTCAAATCTATAAGATTGAAATTTGAAGTTTAATATTTCTAAATTTAATTAAATTAGAAAAAATAACTACTTTTATAAAAATGTTTAAGTGTTAATTTAATTTTCTAAATTTTATAACTATCAATAAATATATAAGCTCAACACATCAATGCTTTACTTCACAAATTTTATGAAACATGCATTTAAAATTTCTCTCTTATAGGAAAATTAATTGAAAAGTTGGAATTTTCCTAAAAGAGGGACCTTTTGTATTTTTTGTAAAGTTAGCAAAAATATACTTAGCACCACTGTGAAGTAATCCATCGAAATGTTCCCGAGAATGCCATCATAATATATTTAATTGATATATTTATTTATTTATTAATTGTAAGTTTCTGAATGTATGGTTTTTAAGTGGCTGTAATATGTGCCAAATACCATTTTTTTTTTTTAAATTAATTATTAGGAATTTTTCAACCTGATTTATTTGGATTTTTTTCCTTCCATTGTTCATAACTTCTCTTCGTTTTATCCAATTCCTACTTTAGTTGAACCATTGGAAGGCTGAATGTCTGCTCTTCCAGCCTAAATCAACTAAATGTGTTAGTGCCCCTTATTAAGAGTAAACATTGGTTTCAAATAAATGAAAAAATTGCTAACGTTTTAATTTATATCTCTGGTTCTAATTTGTTGAATTAGTTTATAGAGCCGGTATATTGGTCGAGTAGTGCTCAAGTTATTTCTAAATTTTTGAATTTTCAAAGGTAATCAAAGGCCGATGTATGGCGAAAATTAAGGGCTTAGAAATTTTATTTTCCGATTTTTTTAAAAATTCGTATTTAAGGACCTTCAGGTGCTTAACTAAACGAAAATTAACTTTGTTTCACTCCTAAAAAATCGTTCATCACACTTTCATAGTTCAGTCGGTCTGACAAACAGTTTCTCTTTTGTTTCTTAACGATTAATTTATGTTACCAAATCATAACAATAAATTATACGTAAATGATCAATTTTAAAGAGATATAATAGTTTGTGATAAACTACCAATTGTGTTCATTAAATCCATAAACATTCTCAAATATAGCAAGCAATACTGAAGGATTGCCGGGTCAGCTATTTATTATAAACGCTTGTTGCTTCATATTTGGTCACACATGATAAGATGACTTAATACGTGAATATGATATGATATGATATTATATAACTTGACTTATAGCTGTTGATTCTCCTCCATTCACCTGTTCTTGCCACCTTTCAGCCCTCACCCAGCCTTCATAATGTGAACACCTGACCTTCCACCGAGGGCATAGTGAAAAAAAACCTGGCAGTTGGAGCAACATAAGTTGATCAACTGGATATTTTTTATATTATTTATTTATTGTTTTTTAACGGAAGAGGGCGTCAATTTTCGCCAATCTAAGGAACCGTTCACACTGATAATAACGGGTGGACGGGGTAAATACTATCAAATATATACGATATCAAGAAATTGAATTATTACCGATGTCATAAATATATTTATACTTATTTTTTATTGCTCTTATTTATATTAATTGAAATATATTATTGCATACAATAAGATACAAGCACTTTTCTTTTAGCTACATTTTCTATTAGCCGTTCCTCTCCCGTTTCTTCTCTTATTCTTTTAAATTTTAATCGAAGCTTGTATTCGAATTTTTGGCTTTCGAATTTTTCGTCCAACTTTCAACTGCTGCGCAGGTATCAAAACTTGTTTATTTATTGGAGTTGTAGGTATCCATTTGTTGCTTCCCTTGTTCATCTCGGAATTCAACCTCCCATTATTTGTGATTTTGACTCTAAGATATCCGTACACATCAACCGGTTCCAGATTGAAGCCTTAAACATTTACTGTTCCTTGTTCCCTATAACCACTTTTAGACACCACAATATACCATACTTAAATTTAGTAGGGTTGATAGTCAATCCGTTTCCTGCTCTGAGCTTCTCTCCATGCTTGTAGCGCTTCTTCAAACGCTCCTCTGCTTTCTGCAATTATGAGAATGACATTGGCATATACTAGATTCTGGATATACACTGGATGCAGATAAACTTATACAAACAAAATACTCCCAAGTATTAAGAAATTACTGAATACTTTACCTACATTACAATTAAACTGTTTAAAGACTTTGGGCTTTGCTCTTATAGAATAAGAACTTCATTGTACTTTTATACTCCAATTGTGGATATCGAATTAGTCGAATTATATGAAATTTAAATTTCTATATTCTCAGAATAACGGCAATGGAAACAGAGTGTATTAACTGTACCGTTAACTGTTTGTCGTTTTATGCTCACCATTACACCACCATCGTAGAACATTTGTATAAAAAGGATCTCAGTTCTGTTGTACACATAAGTTTTTATGACAAGTGTGTGCATCATATTTGCCTCAATGATAATAAAAGGAGAGTAAGGAGAAAAAAAAGTTGTTTCAATTGGACTACTTTGCGGTTTATGTATGCCCATCATACGGAATTTCCAAAAAGACTAAAAGTTGTCTGACAACCCCATCTTAGTTTCAATCTGACAGCCCTGACGAAGCCCTGCAATGTGGGGCGAAACGTTGGAACAATAAATAGTTTTCTTTTACAGTTTCGATACCTTTATTGACAGCCACCCGGACTATCTTCCTACAATCTATTTCATACGGTCAACTATCTTCTTCCAGTAATTTACTTTAAGTTTACTTTAGTTTTTTAATTTCTTTATTTATATATTTTATTTTTTTATATATTGTTTTCATTTAATTAATATATTTGTGGATATAGATTGAATGAGCTCTCTTATCCTTATTATCGTCGTCTATAAATATGACAGAATATTTTACACAATAAAAAAAAAAAATTTGGGATTTTCCAAACATTAATAAATAATGCTAAACATTTATAAGAGATTTTGATTTATAATTTGCAATTATATTGCATTTGAATTAATTCTTCTATGTTTATTAATGAAAGTACATCTGTGAATAGGCTATAAACTGCTCAATCCGTTTTGAAGCCATTGCATATCTCAGTTCATTTTTAATCCTTTTTGCATCTAAAGGGGTCAGATGATCCTAAGGAACGGATTCTGCGGGCCCTTAGTGAAAAGGCGGCACTGTGTATTCGGCAAACTGCAAGGCCAAAAAAGCCGTTAGAAACAATAGAAATACTTTTAGATTGAACCCGGTTCGAACACTATGCGTGTCCTATATAAGCACATATATTTCTTAATTGCTGACATTGAAAGATGAATAATATATATCATAATAAGGTACAAATTAACTAAGACAAAAAACAAAATGAGAGGAAGGAGGGAAATTATTTTAAAGGTTTGAGTTAATTATCCGAGTAGTCCTTTATGCATTATGCGCTGAAGGCAGTCAGTGTTCCGTCGGATTCATCTGCTTCCTTTACACCTTTATGGAAAGAATTCTTTACCCGAAAGATGAAAGTAACTTGAATTAAATTTATTTAATAACCATTGAATAGGAAATAAAAAACCTTATAATGCCACAAGGCAATGTTTCACAGGATACATATACGAGTATCATTTTCCAGTAATATGTTTGTATGTATAAATTAAACAAATATAATAATAAAAGAGGTTACGAAAAAAAAACCCGGAAATAAGTCTAGAATTATTAATGATGTTTCAATAGAATATTATATATTTAAAAATGTATCTACTCACAAGTCATTACATATTAAGTGTATAGGTTTTGAAATTCAGCTCAAAGGATTATAAATAATTTAACAACGTCGTAAAGTGCTAATTATAAAGTACATTAATGAAGCTTTCTTCTTTTGTATTTATATATTGTATTAATTAATAGAAATTCTTGTATTCATTTAAATATATAAATTATTAATATTATTGATTTAAAGTTAGTTTAGTATAGTTTCAGACCACGAATCTGCAATCATTTCAGCACAAAACAATATTTTGACATTGTGATTAGTTTTATCACAGTGGCTCCGTAAGAGAGGATATCAGCAATCAACTATTCAGTTGATTTACATTTATCTTCATTAATTAAATTTAACGTTCTCCAATATAAATATACATAGAAGATGTACCTTCACTGACCGGACCCCAACGGTCAGTGAAGAACACAAATAATTAAAACTTATTTATTAGTGCCAACGTTTCGGCCAGAATTTCCGGCCTTCATCAGGGCTAAGGACAAAAAAAAAGCAAGATAACAACCGTAATTAATAAAAGGAAATAAAGAATAACTAGACACATAAGAAAACAACTAATAATATAATTACATAAGTAGTATTGAAGTAAATTTATAGTCATATTACAAGAATATTGATACTGAATGGAAATATAGTAATATTAAAATTAAGAATCAAAAAATTAAACAAAAATATGAAAATAAACTAAGTAAATATATGTACAAATTGAAAATTATTGTAAAACATATATATATATATATATATATATATATATAGACAAACTTATAGGGGATTAGTTATATATGTAAGAAGAATGAACTGATTAAAGACGTAGATGTAATGTTTTATAAGCTTAGAGTAGTCAATAATGCAAATAAAAGTAATTAGATATGGAGCATATAACTAAATAAAGTGGGTGAGGAAGAAAGAATTAGGAAACAGAAGAAAAACATTGAAATAAAATGAATAAATGAAACAAACCGTCTGGAGTAAAGTGCCAACAACAAGTAAACTAGTGTGAGTAAGTAGTTGATAAATCAGAATATAATAAGAAATGAACAATGATAAAGGGCAGCTTTGTGAATCGAAACGGTAAAAAAATGTACTGGCGGGTCTAAAGGCACAATTTTTTTTTTTTTTTTGTTTGCGTCTATATATATTAGATATTTACTTCATATTTTTTACCTTACTAGGTTTTAACAGGTATCTATATAAATAAGAAGATAAACTGATCACCAGAGCTATATACTTACCTCTGTTTAGTCATTACTATTATTTTCTGAAAACGGATTAAAAATTGTTTCATTAATGAGCTTAAAAACCAAGAAAGAAAAAAGGAAAGTAGAGAGAAGAAAGTTGTACCTCCGAAAACAGATCTGAATTTTTTGCCCAAAATTTATCAAAAACCAACTTGTTTGTTTTCCAACTTTCCAACTGGTTGTTGGACTGATCAGACGGTATCCCCTCTAGATATAGGAACTTTTTAAGCGACGTACTTGCATCCATCATCACATCCAGTTCAAGCGTACTCAAGTTCAAAAAGGATATCCTTAGATTATTGAGATTTTTTTCATCTCCGAAGTCAGAGAATGCTGCCACCCGCTCGCGTGACGTCTTCACAGTCCATACGTAGCCTCAAGACCCAGGTTGAGCTGAGGAGACCAACCTCAGTCGGAGCGGTGATTGTTCATTTATGTCAGGGCCGCACTTGGAGGCTGCCTGCCAGCAAAACAAACTGATACTACTTGGAACATTCTTTCATTTATTACAAAACTATATATTGCAATTTATTTTTAGCTGTTCTACAACAAATCAATTTTTCTAAATTATTCATCACATAACTGATTACAAAAAATATTTAAAACCTAAGCATCAACTACTTGACAGAGAGTCCTTCATTTTTGTTTGAAAGCCGATTTTTCATTATTTCAGCTCCTTCATTACGAAATTATGTGATGCTAATTCGCCATTAAATTTGGTATATATGTACATATGAATGAAGGTCGACCCTGAAAGGTACTGTATCCAATATGTTGATTTGCAGAAAGGAGGGAATATTCAATAAATACTTGATATTTAGGGGAGCGGGGAAGCTCAGTGAGTAATGCTCTTCTAATAACTTGTTGGGTACGAATCCGGCAATGGCAAATAATTATTTATTCTGTGACTGAAGTCGTAGGTCAGCGGTGTGGGGCGAGAGCCAATCCACTCTCTCTTTCTATGTGGGTACCTTTAATTAGGAAAAACCTGGAGGATGAGCTTGGTATAGAATAGATCACCTCCTTGTGCAACCGTTGTTATTCTATTCTACTCCCTTCTGAACTGATTTTTGAATATTCGAGATGGGGAATTTTAGATTTTTGCCGTTCCGCACCGCTTGAAAAAAATCACACAGGATCTTCTACTCCCAGTCATTCCATGTTCCATTCGACATCGATCGGTTGTAGTAGACCGGACACAGATCTCCAATTTACTTTGATAAGGTTCAGAATCTGTTATTAATCAGGAATCATTAATAATAATAGTACAATATCGCGCGTCTGATATCTGGAGGAAGCTAAATTATTTCTGACAAATTGGATAAAACTGTAGATATTAATTGGTCATTTTATGTTTTTAAAATTAGAATTACAAATATTTTTCGGTTCCTTTATACTGAAGTTCATATTTCAGCTAGATTGTATTCTTCATGGACTTCTGTAATATCTTCCTAATGGATTTTGAATTGTATTTTTTTTTTCTTTGCTCAAATACTTAGTTGAGGAATTTTACATCCCTAAAGTGGGAATATCAAGATTCATTTATCGGGACCGCCGTGAAATAATTATTTAGTTTAAGTTTAACATGTTAAAGTGCGTTAAGTGAAAAAACTCATGTTAAATGGAGAAATGTTTTCTTCATTTACCACATTAAAACGATATAATATCTAACATGGTTGAGAGTCTGTTACTAGGTCTGTTAAATGGCGAATGACGTCACGAAACATACAAGCTGGGCTCGTCACCGTTTTATTTATTGTGTTAGATTACTTGCTCGTAGTTTGTGTTTTAATTGTGTATTAGTAGTGTTTGGATGTTTTTAAAACTAGTAAAGCAATGGATGACAATAATGATAATGTAATGACAGTTGTCAAATTTCTCACCTTGATTGTCTTCCTTACAAGTTAGAGCACACTCTGTAGCCAAACATTCACACAACTTCTACTTTTCACTAAATTTAGTTAGTAATAAATTATTTTAATCAAAACTTAGAAGGAAACAATAACATGATGTTATGGAAGGAAAGGTTATAAAACAAGTTGCTAAAAAAATCCGCTAGGAGCATAAGAGCTGCATTTAACATTTAGCATGACTTTAAATAGGGCTGATCGTAATCCCATATCCTCACATTTAACATGGTATAACATTTTACATTTAATACAACATCATGAATACTCCTATTGACTGACCCTGGTGTGAATCGAGCCCATAACCTTCTGAACCAAGCGCTCTGAGACTCATATTCAAACCTGCTCTGCTATCCTCAGAATTGGGATTGTTATGTAAATTTTTTACTTGTTAGTTTCATAGGTCTATTGCCAATAATTTACGGGACTTTGTTTCGTTTTGGCTTTAAATCACCAAAAAGCAAAGAATAGTAGTCTCATATTTATTTTAATTATCTTTCAGCCATAATATTACTAAATAATATTTAGTATAAACAATATTACCATCAATAATAATTACATTAAACATATTCTATAATGCATTTAGTTACGATTAATGTGGTTAAGAAAAATAATACGAAAAAAGATAATAGATTATCTTACTTATTATTATACTTATACTTATATATTATCTTCTAAATTTGTTTGTATACTATTCCTTTTCAATTGTATGTTACTCTAAATGTTGTTGTTATCTCTTTTGTTCTATAGTCCTGATGAAGACTCGAAACGTCGGCATAAAATAAATAAATATGGTTTTGTTTATTTATGTTGTTCTTTGCTGACCGCACCCCCCCCCCCCCGGCAAACTTCTCCAATCATTAATCTACGGTCAACTATCTACACCTCATTATCTATTCATTTTACATATATTTATATATCACAGCTTTGCTTGAATATTGGTATATCTAAGAAAAAAAAAAACGTTATGTATTTATT
This sequence comes from Halyomorpha halys, assembly GCF_000696795.3. Taxonomy (NCBI): domain Eukaryota; kingdom Metazoa; phylum Arthropoda; class Insecta; order Hemiptera; family Pentatomidae; genus Halyomorpha; species Halyomorpha halys. The sequence goes on from NW_027111698.1 coordinate 83,379, forward strand.
TTGAAATGGACGGATTCTAAAGATATTACCGTAAACAGAGTTTTTCTCTCTCTACTGAGGTCCCAATACAGACTGTCCCAAAGGTATTACGGCTGTCGAAAGTAAACCCGTCTTATAATACGTCAAATACAAAATACTTTCTTTTGTTTTTTGGCAGATATAATACTACACAATCAAAGCAGCGATATGTTAAATCCTGCCATCAAAATCTAGAGTGAAAACGCGTCATAGTTTCAGTTCAATGTTAATTTGGACACTGTCTTTAATTACCATTCCCAAACAATTTTTTTATTCCTTCAAAATTAGAACAAGGTGGAAGGTTAGAAATAATTACAATGTTTATGAAAATAATCAACTCCTAGGAGTGTGGATTTAATATGATAATGGGCTCAACAATAACAAAAGAAATGATTTCTCAGGCTCATATTTCTTTTTCTGTTTGATCGTTCACCGAGTTAGAAATGGCGGTCACTATTCAGTTAATTTCGTTTTTTTATTATTAATTGTCTTCGACAAAGCAGTATTCAATCCTCCCTCCCTCCCCCGCCCCCAAAAAAAAATATATATACATTAGTAAATAGATTTTGTTTTCGTTTTCTCCAAACTTCACATTATTTGGATCTTACCAGTTGTCTGTAGTCCAAATAAGTAATTTAAAATCAAATCTGTTCTACTTACTGCCTATTTTGAAAAAATCCCCGATATTTTTTCCATACAAAAGTAACAATGATTTGAGAATATTTAAATCAATGTCTTACTCTTATGTCTTATGTATTTTTTTTAAATATTAGGTAGACTGTATAATCTATGAACTGTACACCTTGAAGAAGTGTTGTACCAAATAACTAAACATATCCCTTCTGATTTTGATTTTTTTTTTTTGTTTTAAAGAATTCATGTTGAAAGCCCAAAGTTGTATAGCTCTTTCAAAGAGAGAATCCCACCTAAACCGCAGTTCGCACGGTCTTGTTTTTATGTATATAACATCGATCTAAAATTTATTTTTTAAATGTTGCATCTTGTAATGTAAGCAATTATTAAATTTTTTACCATTAAAATAATCGTGTCTGTTCGAACTTTATCATTCGTATTAAACACTCAGAAATTCGGCAGCAAAAAATAATAAATATTTAACATCAAATTATAAGATAGTTATTTTTATTAATGATTTTATTCTTTGATTAATCTTTTTTTTACTTTTCATTTATTTATCTTCACTATAATCTTCGGCATCTCGGATCGACACATGCTACGTCAGCTAGCCGCAATCTCTCCTTTTTGAATCCATAGACTGTTTTTAAACCTAAAATAATAAATATTTATCAGTAAATTACAAGATATTTACTTCTTTATTTTTTATTTACTTATGTTCCCTTAATCTTCCGCATCTTACATCGATACGTACTACGTCAGCTAGCCGCAATCTCTCCGTTTTGAAGCCATAGACTGTTTTTAAACCTAAAATAAAAAATATTTATCAGTAAATTACAAGATATTTACTTCTTTATTTTTTATTTACTTATGTTCCCTTAATCTTCCGCATCTCACATCGACACGTACTACGTCAGCTAGCCGCAATCTCTCCTTTTTGAATCCATAGACTGTTTTTAAACCTAAAATAATAAATATTTATCAGTAAATTACAAGATATTTA
>NW_027111698.1:85082-97800 GCF_000696795.3 Halyomorpha halys
TCCTTTTTGAATCCATAGACTGTTTTTAAACCTAAAATAATAAATATTTATCAGTAAATTACAAGATATTTACTTCTTTATTTTTTATTTACTTAAGTTCCCTTAATCTTCCCTGTCTCACATCGACACGTACTACGTCAGCTAGCAGCAATCTCTCCGTTTTGAAGCCATAGTCTGTTTGTAACCTAAACTAAAAATTATCAGTAAATTACAAGATATTTATTTTTTTAATCTATAATTTATTTTATCTTATTTTTTACTTTTTATTTATTTATCTTCATTTTTAATCGAAGCATCATATTGACACGGGCTACGTCAGCTAGTCGCATCTCGATTTGAAGCCATAGTTTGTTTCTAACCCCAATAAATAAATATTTATTGCCACCATCCTTCGATAATATCCTAATAATTTTTGTAAGGTCTTATTTATTATAAAATAAATTGCGTTCCGAATAAAAAACTTGTATAATATATGTATCAGCTTATATTATGATGTTCATAATGTGGTTTATTGATAGATGGTTGCTATCATTTTTTTTTTTAACTATACCTTGCAATAACAATTTAATGTTTCAATAATAACCAGTTAATTTCATGTTTTTTTCAAACTTGATTAAGCCAATTTTATTATTTGTTATTATCCATTAATAATCGTTATCATTTACTACTGCTTTGAATTTTAATTGCAAATAATTTTATGAATGAATGAATTATTTCAGCTCCCCTATCTCAAATTTTATTATTATTTACAAATTTAATATATTTGAATGGTGAATTCCACTTTTTTGTATAGTAACAAGTGATGTTTGAAAACCCAACTTAATAGTGACATGAATAATGTAGTAGGAAGTAGTAGTATCTGACTTTTAAATTTATTATTATATAAAAGTATTTTAAATTTAAAACTTACTGTTTTGCATATTTCAAATCCATTCAATACAGGCAAGAAGCTTTCTGAGTAAGCTCATGGTTGAGACAAGTTGCTGTTATAAAAAGAGTAAGACTGCACAGACTTAAAATGATTTGAGTTTTTCCCAATTCATGAGTGGTACAAAATAGATAGAAAGCCCAGAAAAGGACTTTCAGAAGATAGTATAATGGCAACTCTTGTGGAATAAGACCTTGTGGATGATTGAAGGGAAGCTCGAAGGATGGCGTCTCCATGAGGAATATCCATTCGGCGTATTTCGTTAAACAAGGATATGTTTATATAGGTTTTTCGGTTATCTTAGCCGATGAAAATCTTACACCTTCCACTAAAAACTCATAAGACGTAGGAGAGGAATCACTGAAATTTCTGCTGTATTTATGTCCAATGAAAAAATGCTCAATTTCCTTCGTAACTTTTCATATTCGGCAAACAACGGAAATAATCTCCATTCTACAAGAAAAATTACAGCTTTTAAACATAAAAATGTTAACACATAAAGCTAAAGTAATGAGAATAGGAAAAAGGGAAGGAAGAGGGGGCGGAAGAACACGACTTAGGACGTGGAGCACGTCAGAGATTTCAAGTACCTGGAGGGTCCACCATAACGAAAACGGCTGGATAATCCGAGAAGTTCGAGAAAGAATAAAATTGGCCGGAAAATAATTATATTATGTATCAAGACTAGTTTCCTGGGAAATAAAGAAGTAACAAAAAAGGTCAAAAAAGTAATATAAGACAACGTTTATTACCTTATGCGAGCCCTGGACTACTACCTCAAGATGCAAAAGTCTTGCTTTACACTAAGCAATGGAAATGAGGCACCTGAGGAGGAACAAAATACAGCAACAAGAAGTAAACTGGAAGTGAAACCGACTGAGCATATCACAGAAGAAAATAAACAATGATAGGCCAAGTAAAAAGACGCATGAGGAAAGAATGGCCAAAATAAGTTATCAAACAAGAGTCGATGAAAGAAGGATATGAGGAAGGCTAAGAAATATTTGGGATGGTGCAATCAAAGGAGAATTAGGCAAGAGAGGAATTGATTGGACTAGATGCAGCCAAGTGGTACAGGATCAAGGATTATGGATTCGGCTATAAGCAAGTTCCTCACACTGCCTCGCGGTAATGAGCAAGGATTAAAAGGAGAAAAAAAAATCGCTAACATCAATGCTGCTTCGCTAGCAAATTTCACGGTCTAGCCAACGACTTGACAACAATTATCACTTTTTTTACATTAGGAGGTCCATGAATACCATTATGAAAGCACCAAGAAGGCCAGTATATTTAAAATCAAGCAAACCAATTAAAAGAACCTTCGGCCCATGGAAAGGAAGCACTCTTAACATATGCACGACGAATAGGACAAAGACAAGAAGGGAGAAGTGAAGAGAATTAAAATGGTAAATATGTGTAATAACCGCTTCCCACCTTAGAGATAGCTATCGCACTCTGTTCTCTTTAACGCCTTCTGTCTTTCACCTGAATTAACTGTTACATCTTTGGAACCAACCTGTTATTAACAAGTCTTTGAGCTGGTACGAGTCGTTGGGGTCATTTTGTAATTCATTTACAAATTACATGCAGCATTCTTAATTTCCAAATCTATAAAGGCATCTTCTTCAGTTCAGACCTGCACTGTTAATGTGTCCAATGAACACCTTCCAATATTTTGCACATTGTTCTTTCTATACTTGTTGTATTTGAGGAAGATAGTCTTTTTATAAATATTTTTTTCGTTTTTTATTAGAGGGAGAAGAGATGGTTTTTGATTTATTTTTAATTTTATTCTTTGTATTAAAAAAAAAAAATAGTAATAATAAATAAAATATAACTTTATTTATTATCATTATTATTTTTTTATTTAATTTTCTTACCTCTTCTTATTTTGTTTCATGTTCTTTCTTTGTAAATAACATTCTTTGTGGTGTTTTCTATACAGTTTTGTAATTAAACGTATCCAATGCTAATGCAACAATATATGCAAAAAGCATATTATATGCGTTAACTAATTAATAATGAACTAATTATTAAATTGCTGTTTTTTGCGTGTGTTTTCGTCTATCATTCCAAAACCTGAATAAAATAGAAAAATTTATAGTACAAATTAGAGAATATTTATAATCTTTACATTTTCTTGAGACTGGTTAATTTTGTTTAAATAAATAATTCAAATTTTATCCATTTTTGTCTCAAAACATTTTATTTTTCTTATAAGTCCGACGTTTTGGCCAATCCGGCCATCCTCAGGGACATCTTAAAACAATTTTGTAACTAAAATATTTATATGTTAAAATTTTTTTAACAAGTGACTGTGGTAAATGGAATTTAATTTTAGTTTTAATGTAAAAGTTGACTAATTAGAAATTGTTGATGTGACCTGGGCAGAATAGCCTGCATGAAGTTGAGTTTTAAATATTTTAGTTACAAAATTGTTTTAAGATGTCCCTGAGGATGGCTGAATTGGCCGAAACGTCGTAAAATAAAATGTTTTGAGACAAAAATGTATAAAATTTGAATTATTTATTTAAACAAAATTAGAGAATATTAAAATACTGCAGAGAATACTATTAATACTGTGTCGAATAAGTACCATAACTTAACAATGAAGTCAAGCAATATGGTAATAAATAACCTTACCTCATTACACATTGACCAAAGGTACAACCAAATTAGGTGATTCATGATTATACCACTTGACCAAGTTACTAAGTTGCGGCAATCGCTAGTATGCACCGCTTAGTATTTATAGGGGAAAAATCATTTGTTACTTTATGAATTTATGTAAGTAATGGGTGAAAATTTTAATAACGTATAAATGTGTTTTTCAATAAATTGGGGACTCATAGATACTACCATATTTTAGTTTTTAATAAAACGACCAAATTATTGTTACGGCACTTATTTGACGCATAATTTAATGCTTTTTAATTTTTTTTTTCCGTTATGCAGCATTTTTAAGTAATTCATTACTTTATTAAATTAATTTGCTACTTATTAAGAGTTCTAGGAACACCAGAAATGAGTTACCATCCTAAATGTGGTAGAAATTATTTTAAAAAAATTACTATCCGACGTATTATCTATGGGCTGGATTATGTACTATAAGGAACTACAGTCTAGTGCTTCTTGTAGAATCGGTAGCTTTGCCCCCCTCATCCTCCAACTTGGGTACAAAAAAACTAGACAGTTTGGGCATGATACTGAGGATATTGTAATATACTCTTGGTGTGCTTTTAAAGTAAAATAATTAATTATATTGTATTATTTTAGTTTTAATATTTCTTTAGTAACAGAAACGCCATTTATAAATGATAATTTTGGGGTCCATTTTTTGGTGTTGAGTGGAACTATCCAATTTGAATGTAAAACCATGACTGTATGATGGTATCGACAACTAAGCGGTAATGTAACTCCGATCAAAAAGAAGATACCATTCACTTCTTGGGAACCAGTATAGTGAAATTAGAATAAAATATTTTAGGCAGCTAAGCTTTTTTCCAGAATAATTACTCAGTTTATTAAATTGCTCTAATTGGAGAGCTCTTAATTATGTACGACGGGCTACACTGGAAAAAGCTTAGTTGGTTATCATGTTAGGAGTCAATGTCATACCTTAGTTTATCATAAGTTTGATATTATTCTGTTTTGGTTTTAACATAAAAAACATACTGTAGTTTTAAATTACTAAATTGTTGATTTTTTATAGTATATGAATTCTAATTTTTTTTTTTAAATTTTTATTAATGTGATGTAGTTATAATTGCAGACAGGTATTGGTTTCCATTGTCTATGTATTCTTAATTGTATAAATAGATCAATTTTTTGTATTTTAAAAAATAAATAAACACATTTCATTCATTTATAATAACTTTATACTTTATAAAAACGTGTCAATGCAAGTGTGTCTTCATAATTTACACATTTATCTTTAATTTTTATTATTTGAAATAATTAAATATTTCACATTTTAATATTAGTGAAAACGGAAAAATAGAGGAGGATTTGATAATTACCTTAAGAAGATAAATATTGTGATAATAAGGTTAAATTGATTTGTAATTAAAAGTATTAGTATTAATATATATAATGATAAAATGAGATAATTTTGACAGAAATAGATGACCTGAGCAGAATAGCCTGTAAAAAGTTTTTAAATTATTTATGTGAATATAAATCTATATTTAAGATTGTCCCAGGGGATGGCCGATTTGGACCAAACGTTGAATATTTAAAGAAATAAAGTGTGTTGAGACTTAAATTGGATATAATTTAATTTATTTAAAGAAAGTGAAAAGATTAAAGTTATTATTTATATAACCTATAATCAGACATAGGACTTTACCTTAAGTCCCCTTAGCTAATTAAATCAATAGATTTTTTTTTATATTAGTTCACCTCTCTTTATTATGTTATTAAATTTTTGAAGGAGCAGGGTCGAGAAGTAAGAAAAAATATAAACAACTAACTGTTTATTTGCTGCCGACGTTTCGACCTATGTTGTACGTCTTCATCAGGGCTACAGCAAAATATACAAAACAGGAAGAGCTAATGAAAGAGTAATGGAGTGAAATAAAAAATATAAAAATGAGAAGATTGTTGACCGTGAATAATATATATGAGAAGAAGGTGGTTGTAGATGTGGTAAGTGAAGAACAAAATTAAGTACAAACTTATTTATTAGTGCCAACGCTTCGTACAGAATTTCTAGCCTTCCTCAAGGCTAGATAACAACTAATGAATAAAATGATACATTGAATAATTAGAGAATAAGAAAATAAATAAAAAAAGAAAATTATGGATACTTAATCTGGGAGGGAGGGGGAGAAGGAGGGAGGAGAACAGAAATTGAATCGAGTATGAATATATCTTATAAGTAAATCTAAAATCCAAAATAGAGTAAAATAATCATAGTGAAATAAAATTAAAGTAAATCTAAAAATAAATATATAGAAACATGTAAAATAGCATAAAATTAGAATGATAATATTGACAGGAAAAAGAATTAAACTTTAAACCATAAATTTTAAAACAATATTGCTTTTACAGCCCTGACCATCTTCAATTATCTTTCAGTCAATCATCCATACATCTATATTTATAATGATTAGAAGATAATTGACCGTGGATAATATATATGAGCAGAAGATGGTTGGGGGTGCGGTCAGAAAGAACACAAATAAGTTGAAAGAACTTATTTAATAGTGCCAACGTTTCGGCCAGAATTTCTAGCCTTCATCAGGGCTACTAGTACGAAATCGGAAAAATAAGTCAACTTAGTTTTTCTTCTAAGACTAAACTAAGTTCCACTTTCCGATTTCCTACTAGTAGCCCTGATAAAGGCTAGAAATTCTGGCCGAAACTTTGGCACTATTAAATAAGTTATTTCAACTTATTTATGATATTCTGACCGTACCCCCAAACATCTCTATATATATTTGTATCTATCTTTATTCTACTTATTATTTTATTTAAGTTACTTATTTATTTTAAGTTTTTGATACTCTTTCATTCTTTCAATGTTACATTGACTCTACCTTCTTATTATCTTTTCCTTTTAGACTTGATATAGATCTAATTTTTTTTTCTTGACAGCATCAACTGTATATAATGTGGGATTTATGTGGTTCGTAAGGTTTTTTCCTCATCCTATTTAATTCATTTGTATTAAATATGATTTGAACATGAATAGGAACAAGATTGAATAAACAAGTGAAATAAATGAAATTAGAGCAGACTAGATTGACATAGAGAGACGGAGCAGGTATAGAGAGAGGTGGGGGTGGTAACGTTTTGGAGAACCAGTTCCAGCCGTGGGAACATAACATACCTGCTCCCGGCTAGTTCCTCACCTGCTCTATACTCTCACAGGCTTCACAACATTATCTTTCATTTATCATCACATTTCACGAAATATTATTTTCAAAAAGTAAATATTCAACGGGTTATTTTATTTTTAATAATTGCTCATAGTATAATAAATTCAAAACTATCAAAATTCATTCCTTGGTTCAACTTTTCGATCAGTAAAGCTTGTTAACATGAATTTTATGCCTGAGTTCTAGATATAAAATTTTTATTATTTCAGATAATCAATAAAAGTGGAAATATTTTTACCGGATAAAATTTACTTTTGTAAAAACTAGAACTTTATTTGAGATTTTAAGCGAGTTTAGTGCAATCTTTAGCTTAAGAGTTGTTTTTTTTTATTTTATAAAATATGCTCAAATTTAAATCCAAAATGGCTTTTATACCAAATTTACTTTTTATAACTTCTTATTACGCCCCTTTGTATTACTTATCATTGTGTAATTATTTTCTACTCAGTTTATACCACACTTTATATTACCATTTTAATGAAATTGCTAAACTATTTTCAACTTGGCTCGTATTATTATCATCAATAGTGTTTGTTTACAAGGATGTATTTTTATACCTTCCTATCTATTCTGTTTACATGTCACTTCTTCTAATCTAACATTAGCATTACTCATTTTGTATCTATATATTTTAGCCCTGATGAATTACTAGACAAAAGATCTAAACTTCCAACTAATTACAAAAGACTCATTTATATGACTGTTGTTGGAGCCCCACTAAACCATCGAATTCTTCTCATATCCAATCCAAAGTCCTTGATGTTCCTTACTTTGTCAGAAATAAAGATCTTAACGTTCCATAACCAGATATCAAACCTTCCATGATTATCTTCCCAACCACCCAAACCCACTCGTTTCTAATCTGGCTTCTCCTTACCTTGTTAATCCTCATATGTGTATGAAAAGAAGATGGACTCGAGATCTTCTCCTCTGGAAATATTATTGGAGTTCTATCAATTGATAGATTCTCCATATGTCTGTATCATGCCTTTGTACAAGTAACACACAATTCACCTGTATATATTTTAATACAGTTGTAAATATCAATTAATAAATTAAAAATAAAAGGCCCTAATGAAGACATGCATTGTGGGTCGAAACGTTGATACGATAGTATAAACATTATTTTGACCAACACTACCAATAGTTATTTTTATGGAGTGAATATAAGTGAATTAAATAATCGTAATTATTTGATTTTATTATCGAGGATAAAAATTACAGATTTCGTTATGATAAACCTCCTTTGGTATATGATTTTTTTTATTGATCCAATCCATACAAAAATATTGTCCTCTATTTTCACCATAGATATTAGCCTTTACAATTACTAATTAAACATAATTGTAGTAGTAGAATGTAGCCCAGCCATGCCTTGTGGCGATTGGGAGGAAGAGAAAGAAGAAGAAAAATGTAGGAAGATCTTTTAAAAGGTTCAGAAATATACAATACAATAACAAATTGTGTGGCATGCATCCAGTAAATAAATAAAAGTGAAACAGGCTTTTAAAAATCGCGGGCTTAGGTGATGATAGAATCATTAGGGGAGGGCCGAGGTGTAGATTAGAAGATCCCGACTTGTTGATTTGGGTTCAGGCAACATGATGAAGGTCTCATCAGGGGCGTTACGACAATAATTTGTTGAAGGGGGCGAAATCTTAACATCATAGCCGATTTTGGTCGGATATTCCAATACATTGGTATTACTCCAAAACCTTAGAAGTTAATAAAAAACGACAATTTAAAACCAAATTGAAGCACCCTTATTTGGTTTGTAACCAAGTCGCATAAGTTTGTAACACTGTAGCCGGTGTTACTTTGACGACTTATCGTACGGTGCAAAATTCTGATATTACTTTCGGAGAAAATACAACAAAAATGATTTGTAGTTACAACAAATATGTTTGTAAATGTTGTATTCAATAAATTAAAAATAATCAAGTCCTCAGAATCGAAAATTTTCACTCACAATTTAAAAAATTGGTTACTTGTCTGACTTTAATTGAGTTTTGTTCGAGCATAATCAAGTCCAATTTACATGAAAATTTCAGGTGTGGTGAAGGGTTGTTTATAGGGTTATATTTAGTCCAATATAGATTTCGTTAGGTCCCATCTCCTATTTACGCCTAAGGAAGCGTAAACGTATTGTTCTAAGCATAACTATGCATTTTTTAGTTGAGAAAAACTCATAAAAATAAGCTATAAAAGAACATCACATCTTATAACTGTTATTTATATTACTTACTACTCTTCAATCATTATCATGTATATCTATTATATCTACTTCTTTAATTTTATTATTCTTCGTACATGTTTAATTAATCACATATGTCTGAGGCTTTAGCGCATATGTTCAGCCTCCACTGGCACATTACCAATGACGCAGTGGGATCGATGCGCTGGGATCTCAAGAGTTCTCCTTTACCCCTCGCACTTGGAGGATAGAGTGGGCTCAGGGATCCCCAGGTCGATTGTGTAAATATTGTATATTAGAGTGTAAATGCAACTGATGATTATTTTTTTTATTTATTTTTTCATTTACATAGTTTGATTATGTTTATCTTCTTTATCCTTCTATTTGTATATATTTAGAGAGAGATTTTATTTTATTTTTTTATTTAATCTTTGTTTATAATCGTAATATCTATCAATAAATAAACTTTTAAATTATTATATTATAAAACACATATACGTCTATATTTATTTCTTATATTCATTCAATGTTAAATAATTTCCAATTTTGTACATGAATTTATTTAGTTGATTCTGATATGTATATTATTTCCTTTTTCCATTCATTCTAAATTTTAATATTACTATTTTTCTTATATATTATTATATACAGTATCAATATTCTTATTTTATTACACTATGAATTTTCTTCAATATTACATATATACCTATATTATCTGTTTTCTTCTTATATTTCTTGTTTATCTGTAATTCTATTCAATTATTATGTTGTTTGTTTGTTTTTCTTCTTAGTTCTGATGAAGCCCTGAAACTACTAAATAAGTTTTTACTTATTCGTTTTCTCCAATGAACGCACCCCCAATCATCTTCTCATAAAAACTATAAAAGAATTTTTCAATGGCCTCAAGGATATAAGAGGAAATATTTGTTGCAGCCTGAAAACACATTTTTAGGAAATAAGAGTAATAATATAGACGTACTATAATATATCGTTGGAAAGTCTAAGATTTTAGAAGAGTTTTATATAACATATAACATAGTATAAGGTAATCGGAAATGAGAAAAACACCTAAAGAATAGCTCTGTTAGCTTTCTGGCGCAAGTGCAGTTTGTTTTTCTGATTTTCCAGTCTATTAGATGTTTTTATGTCAACATAGTTATTAAATAATTAGTTTTTAATGTCATTTAACCTATAGTTGAGTCTTTCATTTGAAAGGATGACCAACTTCATAAAATAATTCTTAGTATGTACAATATTGATTCTATAGCAACTCAGTATTGGATAAATGGCTAAGGGTAGAATATAAATTTTAATGAACTGTTATTTTTTGTTTTAACTTATTTCTTCATTTCTTTTAACTTATTTATAAGTTTTTGATTTTTTTTTTGTTCTACTACTGTGGCTATTTTATTTTTCATTTATATTTATCGATAATTTCTTTTAATTTACATTTCATATGTGTAACTATTGAACGTGTGTTACGGATCACTGTGTAAAGGGAGACTGAAATAGAGGCCTAGATAGGTTTGAGAAGAAAAAGCTGGAAAGAATGAATAAGGAAACTGTAATATACCTTTGAGTGTGAAGAAACAGGAAAAATAATTATTAAAAAATAAAGTAATATTTGAGATATATTATATTAGGCGATAATTAATTTTTTTTTAAAATTGTGTCTTTTTTGATATATGTTAGTGTTTATATAATCCAATAATGGATTGTTATGTATGCCGTGTTTTAGTAGCCTGATGTATTTGGGCAACATTGCCGGATAAGGCATTTTTATCTTTAAATTTAAAAGTAATTTAATTCAAAATATTTCAACATAAAATATAATGGAAAGTACTTTTCTGAAAACTGCTGAAATCGGAGATAGTCAATCTGTTAACTGAAAAGCTCATCTGGAAAATTAATGAGGGAGATTATTGAATAATATAACATATCTGTTCTGAAAAAATGGATTAATTTCAACTTAAAGTAGATTAGTAAGTGAAAGTTATGTGATACACACACCACAATAAATCTTAAACAAATAAAACAGTTCTTCATTTTTTTAGTATATTCCGTGTTAGTCTTCTAAAGACCTTTGATTAATATATCACGGGAAAGATCTATTTAATACATTATGTTATTTATTAAATCAATTTATCTTTATGACACTGTCACAAGGAGCTGATCATCGTATAAAAAAAAATACACAATCCCACCAGACTAGAATAGATCCCTTTCCTTTTCCTCAATAGATTCTCACAATAATAAGTAGCAAAATAGCTGGCAAAGAAGGGAGCTGAAGAAGTGACGTAAATAGTATCGATGCCGAGTGTAACCGCAAGAGATGAAGGTAAAGAAGGCCTTATAGAGACCATCAAGTGCCTTATAGAGCCGCTGATATGCCCCGCCGATCTCAATTTACACGGCGCATTCTTTGCAAGGCCGACCTCAACTTCTTCAGTTAGGGTGACTTACAACGGCACGCGATTACCTACAGCTCACGACATGGTGGCCGTGTCTGTCTCTCGGAAAGAAAAAAACAAATGAAATATTCCCAGCGCCCGCTTCTTTTCACTTACTGTCGGAAGTTCAGTGCTGCCCCACATTCACCTGATGAATATGTCTCCTTAACTTTAAGCGTATATAAATAGATATGAGCGTGTATATCTATTTATATACCAATACGCATACGGATTATAATTTTATTTATAAAATAACAAATATTGAATTTCGTTCGTTTCTTATTTTGCCAGACCATAATTTTTCGATCCAAAAAGTGAAGAAATTTATTTTTCAGTGAATAGTAAAATATCAAAAACTTTTTAATAAATATGATCCAATGCATTTTATATTTTGACTTGTTGCCAAATTTTTTTTAATAATTTGACGTACTCACTGTTTCTTATCAGTTATGATGTGTTTAATTATTTTTATATTCAGTTTTTTAATATTGTGAATTTTAGATACGACTTTTGCTGTTTTTTTTTTAAATTTCAAAATCAATTTTTATTATTGGAAGCACAAATATCTGACATTTATTATTAACTGACATTTTTAGCTTCACTGGATTAGTCAAAACTGGAATTGGTTTCCATTTTGGGATTTTTCAAAAACCATTTAGAAAGTTTTCATTTACAAAGGATATTATTATTACTCCAGTTTAATGGTAAAACAATGTAATTAACAAATATATTAACATCGTGAATGTTTTCGTTTTTTCAGGTACCCTGTTTTGATATTTTTTAGTTTTTATAATAGTGTATATTAGATGTTTGTATTTCATGAAAATCACCAAGATTTGAAATCATTTTCGTTTAATTTTTAATTCCTCCTCCAATTTCTTCCGTATTTCTTGTAGACACATTAGTAGAAAATTTAGATATTTCAGTTGTATTATTGCATATTTTGATACTTTTTCACTGTTTTTCTTACGGAGTTTTATTGCATATTTATTATAGGGCATATTCTGCAGATTTTCATTGCGAAAAAAACCGGGCTCATTACTGACTAAATAACCGAAATTTACTTGATACGGACAAAATAAAAGTACATCCTTTTACTTTTAAATTGGCATAGTAATTTTTCTTTTAAAGTTATCCTTTTCGTGTTTTAATGTTATCCAAAAAACGTTGGAAAAGTTGTAAAGAATAAAGTTGAGTGAAAAAAAAGGATCAAATTTGTTTTAAATTAAGAATATAGTAAAACTATTTTTTAAAAACACAACAT
>NW_027111698.1:103363-112545 GCF_000696795.3 Halyomorpha halys
TTTAGATTTAGGATCAGGTGCTTGGGATAGGATGTTGTGAAAGTACAGCTCCTTGGCGCGACGTAAGAAAAATATATGTAATTAATGAAGTATGTAAACATAATATTAGATAAAGTAACAAAATAGTTAAGTTAGGCAAAAGAAGTGAATAGAAAACATAACAATAGTAATATATGGTGAACAAAACTAATAACGTGAATAAGGAAAATTAATAGAGGTAAAAGAGGGGGGTAAAAGAAAGATAGGAAAGAAGAGAATAAAACATAAAGCGTACCTGTTCAAAGCAAATTTGCTTTAATTTTATTAATTTCATTCTGTAAAATTATTTATTTTATGTCATTCTGTTTATATTTTATTTTTTGTATTCATTGGTTGGTGTTCAGATCTTTGTTCAGCTTGTTCTTTGTTCTTAGCCCTGATGAAGGCTAGAAATTCTAGCCGAAACGTTGGCACTATTAAATAAGTTATTTCAACTTATTTGTGTTATATTTTGACCCCTCTCCCCCCCCCCCCCAACCATCTTCTCATATAATTTATTCAGTTAGTTTCTCTCATCATTACAACGTATTTTTATGTTTCTTTAAATAAAATTCAAACATTTCAGTAACTACCAAGAAATAGGAGTCGAGGGATCATTGAGGAAATACTGCAGGTCAATGACTTTTCCTGGAAGGCCTAGAGGAAATCATCTCTAATAGGGAAATCTTCATAGGGAAAAGCGGAGTTTAAACACTAACTAAGTGTTAGAATAACCTACAAGAATTATAATTAATAATTTTCATCATTTTGAAATAACCGTGGCTACGAATCGGAGATCAATTCGAGTGTGCTGATTAGTTATCTCTGACGATTGACTGAAAATTAAGTTATCAAGCTTTCTCAATTTATCTAAAGTTGATAATTATTACTATTTTTTTTCAAAATTAAATATATTAACCACTATTTAACAAACTAGGTACATTGTGGAAACCATGATTTTTATAAAACAGTTTGAATCAGTTCTGACAACTAAATAAATTAGAAGTGGAAAGGGGGGGGGGGGACTGCAATTCTTTTAAATAGAACCGATTTCTTATGATTCATTACCTTTATTGAATTGGATCTTATAAAACAGAACATTTTAACTAATTTGAAAAAAAAAGAACATATTAATTACTTTTAAAAAAGAACATTTTAATAAATAATAAGATAAAAATTACACATTACAGATATTCAACAACCGGTTTACTGATGTTCTATGTCAGTTGTCCAAATGAAACAAACCTCTAATAATAATTAAATAACTAAATTTTAATAGTAAGATTATTATACAATAAAATAAAATCACTCAAGTGATACAAGTTAATATTAACACCCTTTGCATGATCCAACGTGCAAATATTGTCCATTCTCACGATTAGACATAATTTTGAAGAATGTACTCACTATTTGCCAACAATAAACAGGATAGGACTGACCCCAAATTCATCAGAAGCTCTCACAGATGAGGAAGCTAAAATTACATTAGTATTTGAATTTTTAAAAGCACATCGCCTTCTTTATAAATTATAACTCCTCTTCGATTTTTTTTAATCTTTTTTTTTTTACTTTCATCATTCCATAGGCGTTGATGACAGAGGGTTTTACGCCTTTAAGCAACAATCAACAACAACACCCTTTGCATGCTTTAACTATCTTCGCAGAATACTTATTTATACTAAGTGGAAACTTATTTAAGAACTGTTTTCTGTGCTTTATATTGTAATGAAAGGGAATACTGCTACTAATGGTTGTGTGAAAAGTTAATTTGGCCAAGATCACACTCAATCGCCTTTTTTATTTCTTAATTAAGGGTACCACTTTATGAAGGCTGAGTGAGCCCTAAGAGGGCTCCTGGCTGTTTTATAACTATGCTTAAAATAAAGATCTAACTACTCAGCGGTAATTAGAAGTGCTTAGTAAAACAAAAAATTTCCTTCAACAACATCTTAAGCTCTCCTGAATAAAGAATTGACTGACCAAGACTTCTGAGTACGGTTCATTAAGAGGAGGTGACTCTTTCAATCGATTCCTGATTCATCTGACCATCTCAATACTAAATGCAAGTTAAAACCAAGTCATGAGCGTGCTAAAAGAATTCTAAAAATTAATTGTTAATAAATTCGAATAGAATTTTCAATTTTCCGCAATATATAATTTTTTGGGGGGAAGAAGTTGACTATATGAAGTAAATTGTAGGGAGTTAGTCCGGGTGGCGGTCAATAAATGTATCAAAATAGTAAAAGAAAACTATTTATTGTTAACCAACGTTTCGCCATATTTTACAAGGCTTCGTCAGGACTGCCAGATTGTAAGACAGCGGACAAACTTAGGTTGTCCGCTGTCTTACAATCTGACAGCTCTCTGACGAAGCCCTACAAAGTGGGGGATAGTTTTCTTTCACTATTTTGATACCTTTATTGACCACCAACCGGACTATCTTTATACAATATACTTTTTTTCTATTTATTCAATATAATATAATTTTATATAACATTATATTTTTGTTTCTATTTATTTCATATGTTTTCTATTAACCTGTGAATAATATTTTAAATTAAATTAATATGTTATAATTAATTTCTTACATTTATATTGGAAAACAGCTATATTGAAACTGGTTGGAAAATTATCTTGATATAGAAATGTAACTAACTCATAGCTAAGCCTAGACCTTGAGAAATCTTTACGAGGGGTCAAAACCCTGGTCCCCAGGACGATACCAGGTAGTGAGTCAGGTAGCAGCCGGTCCTGACCTGGGGATCCCTTGCTGCCTGTCTTCGTCTGGGAGAGGCTATAGTTTCCAAACAACTAACATCATTGTAAATATTTACATAACCATGAGATTATAAACTGATTTCCTCGCCATTATATTGCAATTAACAGCTATCCGATCTAAACAAAGCCTGCGGATATTTAATGTACTCATCTATCATGCTCACTCTTCAAAAGAATAGCCCTTCAGTTTATAGCACTTGACTCAATCTTTGTGAGGCTACCATTTATGTAATTTGTGAGCCCACCACACATCAAGCTGCTAATGGAGAGATCTCTTCACGAGACTAGTCTTTGAGAAGTGATAAAAAAAATAAAATATAACATCTATACATTGTTTTAAGACATTGGTGTTACAGAAAATTGTCATAAGTCCATTTTATTTTTAATAATATATTTAAATCAGTTATCATTTATAATTTCAAGTTCTTTTTTATAATCGAGTTTTAAAAATTAGTAAAAAAAAATAATAATAACTTTACTAAACGATAATACTTTATTATTTTAAGTAAACAAATATGTACAAATATATAAGGTAATTTCGTTTTATTTACATATTTATTAAATAAATTAATGTCACTTACTGCTATCAATTTTATTTTATTTACATATCTTTTTTTTTAAATACATTTTATTTATTGATAGTTATTACAATTTGCCACACAGTTGTGGGCAATAGGTAATAGTTATGAATGGTCTCATACATACTAAAATAAAATAAAATAAATAAATGAATTAAAAAAAAAAATTCTCTTAAAACATATACAAACAAAATATCTTTTTAAAGTAAACAAATATGTACAAATATATAAGGTAATTTCGATTTATTTACATATTTATTAAATAAATTAATGTCACTTACTGCTATCAATTTTATTTTATTTACATATCTTTTTTTAAAATACTTTTTATTTATTGATAGTTATTACAATCTGCCACACTGTTGTGGGCAATAGGTAATAGTGATGAATGATCTCATACATACTAAAATAAAATAAAATAAATAAATGAATAAAAATAAATAAAACTCTCTTAAAATATATACAAACAATATATCTTTTTAAATTATGAAAAAGATGGTCAGGGTTGCGGTCAAAAGAAAAACAAACTTTTTAAGTTAAAGCTATCAACTTGAACAGCCCTGATAAAACTCTAAAAAGTGGGCCGAAACGTCTGAAAATGAATAGTTGCTAACTATTTTTGTTTTTCTTTTGACCACAACCCTGAGACCATCTTCTTCATAATTTGAAATTATATGGTCAATTATTTATATATATAATATATCTTTTTAATTTGGACTATTGATATCATATTAACTGATGTATGCTAGTATAGGTATAATAATATAAGGAATATTCCCGAGAGGTCAGTCAGAATGCATAGGCACACATATTGCTTTAATTTATATTAAAAAAAAAAATTGAACGTACAAATAAGGAAGAAAATGGACGCGTTATATTAATCCATAAATTGGTATATATGTCGCAGGGAGATGATTTGATCAAATACTTAAAATAAACGAACAATTCACGCAATATGTTAAAATAACAACTCAATATCGTGATTTCCTTAAAGAAAGTAAGTGATTTGGCCAAATCTCTTGGCTGTTATAGTGAGATAATATTGTTGAGATATTAAAAGTATTTATTTAGTAAACCATGCATTATTATTATTAAATGTAGAGAAGCTGATTCAATATTAGTAATTGAAACATAAATTATTTATTCGAGACTAACTAATACAGAAATAGGCTGATATTTTTAACGAATTTTCAGTGAATGTAATTAATAAATTATAATTTCCATTTTTTTTGTTAAACTTCTACACAGTATTATTTCATATTTTCATTAAAACAGTTTAGGACTCGATCGAATCTCCAAGTTTATCTAAAATTATAAGGGAAATAGTCAAGGTTATGGTCAAAAGATGACATTAATTATTAACAACTATTTATTTTCCGACGTTTCATCCCACTTTGTTGAGCTTCATCAGTACTATACATACAAAAACAACTAAAAAAATAAATTAAAGTAGAGTTAAAATTGTGTAAAACTAAGTGGAAAGAAAATTATATAAAAAGGAAAGAACAGAATAAATAAAATGGTATTAATATAAAATAAATAATGATAAGACTATAAAAAAATATGCAAACTATAAGATTAAAAATGTACAGGAGATGTAATAATACGCAAAAACAGAAAAGTAGATATGAGAAAATAAAATTTTACACGCAAAAAGATAGAAAATAAAGAAGTCAGTTGAAATTAAATAAAGATCGAGAAAGGATAAATAAATAAAAATTAATAATAATAATAATAATAATAATAACTTTTATAATTTTTCTAGGACATATATATAAAAGTACAATGTGGTAAAATTAGCCATCCTTATTATATAATTTCGGCAAGTAAATAAGCTAAGAAATTCAAGTATTAATTATATATTTTTATTAAACATTGATAAATGTAATACAGTATTTTTAATTTAATATTTACTGAACTGATTTATATTCTTTAACTTTTTTTTATTATTAATAACCATCCCTTAAGCGTTACTTAGGAACCCTAAAAGATTGTCGTCAACCACTTAAATAAAAAAAAAAAGATTTTTAATTTATTTCAAATAGGTATTTATGAAAGTCTGGGTTGAATAGCGAATTGAAATATTCAAATTTTTCAGAAATCGTTATGCGTATTTGTTTTTATTAAATATAAAATAAAATGATTTTTTTCAAGAACCAATTATAGTGAAAAAAATGCCAAATAATGTCATTTATTAATTATAGGAAACTTGGTAAATCTTTCGAATATATTTAAAGTTATCTAATAAATAAAATCTATAAAAACTTATTTACCGACTTGGTAATCAAACTGCCTCAAATAATTTTATTACAACCATGTAACAAAAACAATATACATATATATAAAAAAAAGGCAAAAAAGTTATTGCATGGAAATTGAGTAGCTATGTATAGCTGGTTATGTCAGAACCAAACCTGAACCCTTTATATAACTTGTTTCCTGCTTTACTTTACCCGGTCCTATTTCGGTCATTCTCCTTCAACAAGTTTTATTTTTTAAAATAATTCATTACAAAAAATTAACTGCCTTGCATTAAAATTAATTTAGAAAATTATTGCTTGTATGTTATACATACTTTTCGTTAAACTATTTTTTTTTCTAGTTAATGAATTCCAATTTACAAAAATATCATCAAATTAGTTTCCTAACCATCAAAACCCTCTAGTTTCCAACCTTGCTTCTTCTTTTATTCCTGACAATCCTCCGAGGCGCCTGAAAAGATGATGGCCTCGAGACCTTCTAGTGTAAAAATACGATTTGAGTGTTATCATTGGGTAGTTTCTCTACATGCCTGTACCACTCAATTTTTATATTACATCAAATTTACTTAATGTGTTTTTATGTAAATACAATTTAAATTTAAATAAATAAATAGAAATTAAAAAAAAGAAATTAGTTTCACCCCAAACCTTTTAGTAAAAATTTTACGTAACAGCCGATTCTAATATGTTTCGATACAAAATGTGTTTACTGACTTTTTTATGATTTATGAAGTTTGATTCTTATCAGTAATTTCGAAAATACAAAACAACACATGTTTTAGACTATTGTTGTTACATACCATATTGGGTTTTACAGTTATTAATGGTTTTTCAGTTACTACAAACTTTTATAGTTTTATCATATCTTCTTGAAATCTCTTAAGAACCTTTTACGTTTTGGAAATCGATGAAGTTATAGTAAAATGCGTTATCAGTTATATTTATCGCAAAGATAAAACCTTCCTCGACTTTAACTCACTTACGCATTTAACATGGTTGCATGAATAACCCTATTATGTTAAATAAAACTTAGTAGTTGTCATTGTTTTATAAAATAAATAAACAAAAGTCATATACTTTTTTGTTTAACTTTAAATATTTTAGGGAGTATATAACTGGAAAGCTGTGAAATTCTAAGAACTTAAAACTTCTAAATCATTTTAGTTTGTTTTATATCATTCAATAATTATATAATCTCTCTCTACCACATTATTCTCATATGTCGATATACCCATTTAGATTTTAAAGTTTTACACAACTACTCGATTTTTATGATTTTTAGAATCTTGTAAATTTAGATTTACGAATATAACAATATTTGATATTTTAAAATTGGATTAAAATATATTATCTAGCTGTTTAGTTGAATATGAAGCTTTGA
Organism: Halyomorpha halys; assembly: GCF_000696795.3. Lineage (NCBI taxonomy): Eukaryota > Metazoa > Arthropoda > Insecta > Hemiptera > Pentatomidae > Halyomorpha > Halyomorpha halys. The sequence continues at coordinate 110,380 of NW_027111698.1, forward strand.
AAAAAGGATTATCTAAGAGGAAATTTAACACTGTTTGAAATTATGTAAACGGATTTGTTCTTAGCTTTATCACACAAAAAATTATTTATTACATTATTTTGAGAAAATTTTAACAGAACAATTCCAATCATCGTTAAAGCCATTTAAATTTTTTCCTAATAGTTGATATTTTATCTAATAATAATAAGTTGGATATACTATTTTTAAAATTTGAAATGCTCGAAATTCACTTGCTTAAACTGTTATTTTTTCTTTTTTTTTATTGTACTACAAATTTGAAATTATGTTGTTTAACGATCATTCCAATGGTTTGATCAGATTGTTGTATCTAAAATAATAAGTTTTTTAAATGGCGAGATAAAAAAATGTTGGATAAGCACAAAATATTAAATCTTTCCCGAGTTGAGAAATATTTAAATATATTTACTAGAAATTTTGTGATTATTTTGGAGCTGGAAAAATAATTCACGGAATTTTATTTTTAATAACTGAAAAATTTTAATAAATAAAAACCGAAATCTAGAATATAATAAATAATAAAATCCTCCCATTTACTCCTCGGGGGTTTTCTCGTTAGCTAACTGTATAATAAGTTGTATAACTGTTAAATAAGCAGTCCTTATAATTAACCGGTATTATTTCAGATCCTCTCTTATTATCATTTATTTTGGTAGGAAACAACAACTGCATTTTATAAATTAAAATACAACATATGTAATACATAATGTTATCAGTATCCGAGAGTTTATTATACACCTTCATTACTGGAGGTTAATGTATCGACAATATGAGAAAATGTTGAATCCTTGTCCCCTTTTTGTTCTGGAGGTCATGAGAATCGGAGATGCGAGACCACTTACACTCAAATATATATATATAAGGATTTCTCTTATTATTTTTTTCATATTAATTAATCTTTCACTTTTAATCTTATTTATCATTATTATAATATTCTTAATATAAATATTATGTTATGCAAGGCGCATTAAGTAACAATGTTTTTACATTAATTTTAACCTTGAAATACTAAAATGAGTTTTTTAATATTGTTTTTACTATACATACAAAAATTCACAATGACATTTTACGCTATTATAAAATTATGTATTATATTTTTATTATTAGATAAAAGCTTTTGTTTACTAAAGAAAAACTAAACGCTGATTCCGTTTGTTATCATCTTATGAATGAAGCATTTGTTTTTTACATTATTTAATTATTTCCTTACATATTGCCACTTATATCATTTACCAAAGTAAAAATTAAATAGTGATTTTAGTTGCTGTGATTGATGTATATATAAGAACCTTCCACTTTAGGCAGAGGGGTGGCATAACACTGTTCTTCTTCAGAGAAAAGTGAAGCAAAAAGAGGCCACACCCACGAAAGGAAGGTTTATGTTGCGGTTAATAGGAATGTAGGTCATCGTAATTTAAACGGAAACAGAAGGCAGCCAGAGGCTCGTACTCCCCTCTACTCAATTGCCACGCCCCCTGATCTTTCATACGGCATGTTATTTCGGCTTCACTTTTTCTGCCAGTTTACCCTGTCTATATAATATACTTCTTCCTCCAGAGATCTCATGATTCTTTTGTAACAATTACAACTTAAAAGACTGAAAATAATTCTATTGAACCAGTTCGTCTGTGTTCTTTGAGCTCCAATTTGTGCGAACTTCACAACCAATTTTTATGTTCGACGTCTCAAGTTACTTCGTAATATTTGGCGAGTGTTGCCTAAGAATTTCAGCTCAAAATATTTTATTATATTTTGTAAAAATCTCAGAAGATTGAGTTCTCCTAATGGCATTGTAGCAGACAGTCTTCCGGTAACCTACCACTACTTGCTATCTAGCTTACCGGTTTGGTTTATCACTATTTCATTTTTCTTACACTGTATAATTGAGTCAATGCCGAATTGCGTCACTATATTGATTGTTTGAGCAACATTAATTTAATAATAATTACAGTTACCCCACAGATAAAACATATTATACTACATTAACAAACAAACTCAAAACAGAACTTAAAAAATTGAAAATACAAAATTTAACGAACTTAACTCAAAACCTCATGACTACTGACAAATCCTTATGGACGGCCACTAAGAAGCTCCTTAACTTCAAAAATTTTAATCACCCTCTTCTTACTGAATCACAAACATGGA
>NW_027111698.1:113975-120844 GCF_000696795.3 Halyomorpha halys
TCCATAATAAACTTCTCAACCACCCAAATCCACTTGTTTCTAACCTGGCTTCTCCTTCATTACCTAATAATCCTCCTAGGCGTCTGAAAAGAAGATAGCCTCGAGATCTTCTTCTCTAGAAATGTTATTGGAGTTCTATCAGTGGGTAGATTCTCCACATGTTACATGAGACTGACTGTACTTGCCAAGAAGATTTAGTGGAAGGCACCCGACTAAGTTTCATTATTTTTTATAAACATCATTAAGATTCCATCATATTTACGCCAGACATGAACCTAGTGAACACAAATTGTTTTAATGTTATGGTTTTCTAATGCTATAATTATAATGTTATAATTTTCTAGTAATCATTATTTACAAATAAAAATTTAAATAAAACAAATGTAAGAAATTTCGATGGTCTAAATGAAATCTTTAGTTAATACATTTTTTTACCCCAATATTAAACCAATAAAAACAAAGTTATAACTTATAAAAACAATAAGAAAAGATAAAACTCTACGAATAAATTTATAGCTTAAAAAAAATAATAATAACACTACGTTCTAATAAATAGTCTTGGTAAAAAAGAAGGAATATTTCAAGGCTGTAATAAAAATAATATTGAATTATAGCATATGGTCTTAGAGGCAGGTGATAGGAACACCTTGGCTACCACTGTGACGAAAGAGTCCGTGGAGACGCGGCAGGAAGGCGCCAAGCGTACAGTAATATAATAAAACGGCACTGGTTAGTTTAATTACGATCTAATTATTTCTCCAGGAGATATTTCAACTTATCAGGGCCTCATGTCAGCAATAAAGTGAATCATTAAAAGTCGTAAAACCGGCTCAAACAATTTGCTAGGCTTTTCGAGATGGTGCAGTGTAGATTTAGAAAAGTAAATAAAAACATACCCACAAGAAAGTGGATCGAGCAAGTTTTGAAATTAATCAATCCAATTCAGGAAATAATTAGGCAATCTTAACAGGAGATTGAATCAATTATTATTTCCTATGTTTTTCCTGTACATTATTTTACGTTCCTGCTTTTTATAGATCAGTATTTCTTTTTTGGGTATTGTTGGCGTTATCTAAAAAACAAAACCATTTTACTCATATTTACAATTTCAATAACAAATAATGATTGTTGATATTTGCTAATCACACTCCAAATATTGTTATTAGATTAAATCGGCAGTTGACATTTTCTAAACATTGATTAGTCATCACTTGATGCCTCAGCATTATAATTCCCTATGTGTTGTATTATTGGGAGATAAGTTTAGGAAGAACCTTGTATGCGGAGCATAGGTGGGGAGGTTATTCTAAAGGAAGGAAAATTGTCCCCTTTTATCAGGAGCGTATATTCCTCTCTAAAGTAAACGTGAACCTAAAAAGTGAGGAGTTAACAACGTCTGGAGTGCTCAGATTTACGTTGAGCTTGATAGGAATGTCCGCTATTGTGATCTAAATTGGAACAAATGGGAGTAGGTACCCACTCCTCTGCCACGCCCCTGGAGTATATCATAATCCCACCTTTTTGACTTCATATTTTCTTGCTGCTTGTTCCACTCATTTTGTTCCTTCCACCAATTCTATGTATGGCTTTTAACTGTTATCTTGTTAAAAAAATAAAAACCATACTGGATTTTTTTAAATTTGGTTTCAATCGCGTGTGCTAATTCGTAAGTTGATTTTTATTTCAATTATAGTTATATTAACAATAAAACAAAAAAACCTTCCGCTATTTTTTTTAAATAGATAAAAATTAAGAACTATGCTACTAAATTTACAATACAAAAGATAAAACTGTAACAAAAAAATATTTTAAAAAACAAAGGAAATAATCCTATTTCTTCTAAGAGATGGAATGTTCTTACATATCTCCTTAAATATAATGGAATCTTAATAATGTTTATAAAAAATAATGAAACTTAGTCGGGTGCCTTCCACTAAAATTTCTTGGCAAGTATAGTCAGTCGCATGTAACTGTAATTATTATTAAATTAATGTTGCTCAAACAGTCAATATAGTGACGCAATTCGGCATTGACTCAATTATACAGTGTAAGAAAAATGAAATAGTGATAAACCAAACCGGTAAGCTAGATAGCAAGTAGTGGTAGGTTACCGGAAGACTGTCTGCTACAATGCCATTAGGAGAACTCAATCTTTTGAGATTTTTACAAAATATAATAAAATATTTTGAGCTAAAATTCTTAGGCAACACTCGCCAAATATTACGAAGTAGCTACAATATTCAAACTTACTACTAATGAGCTTACAATAAGTTTGGAAATAATAAATAAATTGGAGAAGCTATTAGAAAGCAAACATATGAATATACCTACATTTTTACATAAATAAACAGTAAGAATTTAAATGTCTTAAAAATATGTATATTAATAGATGAAACCAACATTGAGAGACGCTTTTTAAAAAGATGCACGTAATAGAAACATAGAAACATTGTAATAAAAAGAAATTCTGCATAGGTCCTCAATGGAGGACTTGAGCCAAAAAAAAATTTAGTAAATATTGTATTTAAAAACTATTTAAAATTACAAAAATAAATAATACGAAAATGAATCAATCAGTGACATACCTATGCATTATAATGATGATTTTGTGGGTGCATTTTTAAATTTATTTGTACAAAAACTAATCTTTTATGGTTTCAAATATTATTATTATGAAATTATCTTCCTACATCATTAAAAATCCTGATTAAAACAAATTTACACCTGTTTCATTAATTTTAAGTCTCTTCTACTTGGTCTGATATGCATGTAGCACTCCCTTTCAATTAATTTAATAATTTAAACATTTAATCTAATAACACTTCTGAATTTCGTTGTATCTAATTGACAAAAGACTAAAACAGGTGTTCATGAAATAGACATTATTTTTTAGCATCGTAATATGCGTTATTTAATACACTTCTTCTACGCTTTGGGTATCATGAGAGGCACTGGAATAAGTGGATGTTATTCCCACACCAATCATTTGGAAACCTGAAAAGTTGTAAAATTTGAGATTAGATTATGAACCTCAAACTCTGCAAACTTAACATTTTTTAACGTAAACTCTTTTTGAAAGATTTTTGCACTCCAAATTAAGCAACTCTGATGAGTATAAGCGCTATTTATGGAAGTCATTATTCCAAAAATGGAATACTATGATAATGGAGAAAATGGAATAATATTAAGAAAAATGGGGAGTGCGTAGCTCAGTGGTAAGGCAATGTGCTACTAGCTCCAAGGCCCTGGGTTCAAATTCTGCTGTAGCAGATAATTATTTTCTGTTTCACTGTAGCCATGAGTCAGCCCTGTGGGTTCGAGACCCCTCTGGGGTATCCACCCACCTTCATAAAGGGGTCGCCCAACAAAACTGGTCTCTTGCCTACAAAACTGACAATCATTGTTGTGTAGAGGCCTCCTGATGAATTGCTTCGAGCCACATATCCCACCCATCGTAATCTTCTTGCCTTTATATCGTACAGTATTTCCTTACAAAGGAACAGGCACCCCTGACCCTTCATGGGTTGTAGCGATACAGATGTTTTTTTTCTGGTATTCCAAAAACGTTTATGACAAGGCTAAATGTCAGGAAATACTCCTCAAACCTCGGGTAAGTTCAGAAATCCGGTCAATATTACTGGAAAATGTGAGATTTCCTTCTCTTTCAATACATTTTTATGGAAACGCCCCGATTTCAATATTTTCAAAATCCAAGATTTGAATACCATTTCTTGATCCACAATCTTATTTATATTTATTTTTTATTACTACCAGTGAGCAATGGTTGATTATTTCTTCATAAAAAACTATACATTCTACCGATTGACGATTAAAAGAATAAGAGATGAAACAGGACAGGAACCGCATAAAAAAGAATTAACCTAGTTTGGCCATGTGCAAAGAATGCCAATCATTAAATCCCCAAACTGAGGGAAAAAATGACGCGGATGACCGAGGAGTGAGTGAGATTACCTCATTCGGATCTGCCATGGAACAGAGGTCTCAAGAAGCTAACCACGGATGGAGATGGTCGGGAGTCTTGTTCTTGTTTACTTCTTTAAAGAAGAAAATAAGAAGATAAACAAAATTTAAATATACTTCAGAGGAAGCTCTCTTGCAAATTCGGCAATCATGCCTTCTTATATTATTTCAATGAGCAAAAGCCCTATATTGATATTATGCCTTTAATTTAAATCGGAATATTCGTTAAAAAAAAAAAAAAAAAAAAAAAAAAAAAAATGGTACCCTCAATAATATTATAATGGAAGAAGATAGTTGATTATATGAAGTATATTGTAGGAAGTTTGTCCGAGAGTCGCTCAATAAAGTTACAAAATAGTAAACCAACGTTTTGCCCCACTTTGCAGAGCTTTATCAGGACTCATCCTGAAACAAAAACGGATTTTGGATAAATAGTTTTTTTTTTTTTACTATTTTGTGCCTTTATAGACCACCGCCCAGATATATTACTTATCTTCCTACAATGTAATTTAGTTTGTTTAAATTAAATAACTATTTCGCATCTCCTGATTATCAGGGATATGCAAAAATTAGCTTTGATTGAAACTATTAGCTATAATGTTATGGATACAATAATTATTTATTCATTCATGAATAAGGATGTTATCCATGACAATTCTAGCTATCAGTTTCAACTATAGCTTATTTTTGCCCTTCTCTGCCAACGGTCTATCCTATGTATACGTTCATATGGACTATTAATCCACCAATATTCAATATAAATTTCAATTAAAGATTTATCGAAAAGAGGCCTTTCTAAAATAATATTATATCAAGTATAAAATCAATAATATGTGTTGAGTAGATTCTAGTGAAAATCCATTTGACATCCCAGGCATTAACCTAAAGAATTACCTACAGAATTTTATTTTCGTACGACTTTCCGATTTAGTCGTAAGCATTGGAACTGAGGGGACTTTAAAAGGTGTATTTAATTTGAAAACCCAGATTCGCAGTTTTTCACGATTGTAATACTTTCCACTTTATTTCTGTATTTAAGTGAAATTAATTAAAAAAATAATCCATAAAAATATATCAAGAGTGTAAATTACTTAAAATATTGTGCGCTCTAACATATGGTTGGCAAGGATACATGAGCTAGCCAATATCGCAGTGGCTTATTCTTTAGGTCTTGCCCCTTTAAACATATGCCGCGCCGCAATTATTTGTTTAGATGCATATATTATGACAGAGACCATAGGGAGACCCTTAGGGCCACCATTAGCAGTGCAATAAATATAGCAACCTGTTGGCCCTTACTGAATATATTATAGCTAGTGTCAGTGGATACATAGGGAATATTCTTCCATAGCTCTGTCTTGTCTTGTAATGTATTCACAAAGGCCTCTTCACATTCTGATAAGCCTATGACCATGAAATAAAATTGTTCAAAAGCAATTGCTGATCAAAGTGTCATTTTCAGTTACTAGTATTGATGAATGAACCGGAGTTGGACAAGAGCCCAAGAGGAGAAAAAAAATCAGTGATTTCATCCCAATTTTCGATTACTTTCATGAAAAATACGTTTAATTAATTGTCAAAATCGATGAAGCTGCTAAAAAGCAACATTGTACATACATGATACATATACTGAAAGATCAGTAGTTAATGAATTTATTGTCAGAAGCCTTTATCTCAGGAACCATGTAGACATGATGTACAGATGTTTATTTGCACTCAAATTTAAGTTAGTTTAATGTGTTATAAATTAGTTTATAACGTCCATCTTTGTAGGAGTAGAAGATTTCATGATATTGGCCAAATCAATGATTTTTTTCACCGTACTCTAGTACTATAATGAAGCAGTTGGAGACTACAAAATTGAAGTAAAAAAAAAAAGTCAAATTTAGTTTTTGAGATATCCGTTTTGTAAGAATAAATATTTTTAGCTTTGGGAAATCACAATGGGTTATGTCGAACCTACTTTCCTTTTGTTAGAGTGGAGAAGCAAACTTATAAGATCGAATTTATGGAACCAATGATTAAATAACTCATAAAATTTATGAAACAGACGAATAAAGAGATGCAATGCAGAAGAACTCTATAATTATTGATCCAAAAGATTGATAAGAAGCTGGAAATACTAAGTGTTGTAAAACCTCCTCAGAAAATTTGGATGATGACATTTTAATTGTGATTGTGCAGTATTGTATTATTAATGTTCAAATATAACATGTTTCAAAGAGTTATTAAGTAATAAATTCCATTAATTACCAAAAAACTAACATTGGTGACTCCGACGTGATTTGAGCACGCAACCTATTGATATATACGCATACTGATATATATAATAATACGATAAAATAGAAAATTGTACAGGAAGAGAAAAATCATTCTGCGGCTGTGTCGTTTTATGTTATGTTTTTTAAGATTTTTATGTTTAGTCTGTAAGCTAAACATCGTTTTATTCATAGTTGAAATCTTTCTTCGATAAATTGGATGTAGACCTTGAAATGGACGGAGAGAGTGGCGATTCTCCAACAACATATTGTAGAGGGAAAGAAAGAAAGGTGACCTAAAGTTTACTAACAATTTTGATCCTCTTTCTCAACTTACCGGAGGTCTGAGGAATACTTCCTGAAATTTGCCATTTTCTTAAATATTTCTGGAGAACTGACCTCTCTAGATATTGTTTATGCTTATCAATAACACAGCTTATCACACAGGGTTACGGTGTAAACCCAACAAAAAAAAAACAACGTTACTAAGTAGCATTCGTTAGTTGATACACAAAAACTTCAGCATTTTTTGAATTGTTATAAACATACATGCCCTATTTTATATTTTGCCTTTTTATATATAATCTATGAGGAGAAGATGGTTGGGGGTGCGGTCAATGAAAAACACAA
>NW_027111698.1:122684-123578 GCF_000696795.3 Halyomorpha halys
TATTTGTGTTTTTCATTGACCGCACCCCCAACCATCTTCTCCTCATTCATCATCCACGGTCAACTATCTCTCATAATTATATAATCTATTTCAAATTCAAGGTCTCTATCCAAAAATTTCAACTATGATGTTTAGATTACAGACTAAAAAAAAAGATTATTCTTTTACTGTACAATATTCTATTTTATCGTATTATTATATTTACTGCAAGTTGGGTATCAGTATTCGTATATATGAGAAGGTTGCGTGGACAAATGACGTCGGGGTCACCAATGTAGGTTTGTTGGTAATTAATGGAATTTGTTACTTAATAACTCTTTAAAACCTCCTTATTTGAGAGAGATTTTCCTCAATTGAATTCCATTTGCTTATACTGAAATAATAAAATCGTCAACAAAGGCTAGCACATCAAAAGTTTCACTTATAGCGTGCGATAGTCTCATTTTTATTGTTTTCAAATTTGGATTTCGTTCTAAATAAAACCACCCAAAAGTGGTTGGTAATTAAAATTTTGTAAATACACAAGTAAAGTCCTAGTAAATTTACATTAGGAACGTATGAATTTGAATGAAAATAATTTTACTATATTTTAGTTTAGCCATATTCGTAAAAAAGGTTATATTTTTCCTTGTAAGAAAAATATAACATTTTTTACGAATATGGCTAAACTAAAATATAATGCATAATAATTAAATTTAGATTAAAAAAAAAATGATATAATTCGTAGTTATTTAAGTGGTATAAATACTAGATTGTCATTTCCACGCAGTTTTAGAATAACTTTCTTAATCTTTTCTTATACCAGTGATGCGGCGAGAGGGATGCGCTGGGATCTCTTTAGCTCTGCTCTACCCCTCACACGTGGGGGATAGAGTGGGCTCAGGGATCCTCAGG
>NW_027111698.1:125088-127813 GCF_000696795.3 Halyomorpha halys
CAGATTGTAATATCTATCAATAAATAAATCTATCAAAAAAAAAAAAAAAAAATCTTCTCTTATATTATTTTATATTTTTCCATATTGTTTTCATAAAATGTGAAATGTTAAAGTAAACATGAATTTAATATTTGACTATTTCCTTCACAATATAAAGGTACGAAATTATTAAAAAATATTTATTACTAACAGACGTTTTGCCACACTTGAGAAAATACCGAATCAATGTTTCTAAATTCTACTAACCCAACATAAATTGTATCAGTGCGATTATACTATTGTACTGCACTCAAGAAGTGATATCTCGCCAAGATGAGGCATTCCGCGAACTCAGCAGTCTGTTCAGTTTGAACGATCGATATGTCTTCTCTTCAGTATAACAAATGTATTCCTTCAATAATAAATACTTTTAATATACCTCTTGTTAAGGAATAATCGGAAAGATATGAAGAGCAGATTATTGAATAATAATATTGAATGAATGAATGAACTAGCACTCATTCAGCTTGAGTGATAAGGCGTTCAGACAATTTAGTCAACCTAGGAAATGCACTATAATTAAATAGTCACTAGTGACTATAAAAGTTACGAGGCAAAAAACCGTGCCCGTGTAGGCCTCGAGGCGACATATTTCCGTGACAACGTATACTCTATGCTAATCCTCTTACCCCCACCACCTCACTCTTACCCATCCCCACCACTACCTTCTCCGTTACGGGACACTTTTGCCTGCATGACTCTCAGCATCTATAATCCTCTTACCCCCACTACTACACTACTAATTACCTCCCCCACAATCTACTTCCGTTACGGGACACTTTTTCTAACATGGCATCCCGCAAAATGATTTATAAGACGTTGTCACGTCAAAAATATTGTTATAATCATTTTGCTTGAACGAATAAAATAACATGTGATTTTATACGACATTGTTAAGAAATACATGGAAATTATGAAAGCTGTTTTTCGTTACGGGACACTTTTTCTAACATGGCATTCCGCAAAATGATTTATAAGACGTTGTCACGTCAAAACAAGTTATATATTAGTGTAAAGGCATTTAATATATCAAGTATATGTCTCCATTGTTCAAACTTGTGAACTCATTCATTCTGTTATTACCCGTTAATTAATACAGTATAAACAACGGAAATTCACCCTGGAACATTACATATGTTTTACATCGTTTAAATGATACAATGTTAAATGCATCTAGGCAATGTTAAATAAATTTACAGTTTTTTTGCATACTGCTTAAATTTTATTTCGCGATTGAGCGTTTTTAATTATTACTAATAGGATAGTGATTTTAGATAAAAAAAAAGGCCGTGCTTGGAAAAAATCCTAGAAAAGCTGGAATTGGATTTAACAAGAAGGAACTATGTTTGCTCCGATTTCTGGGATGAGCGGTCAAATACATCGAAATGTTCTGACTTTTTTTACTATACTTAAAATATCCCCAAAATAAACAATTTATTGAAAAAAATATTGTACCGTTTAAAGCATTAAATTGTGCTCTGGATGACTACCACAACATTAGAATACAATCAAGAGGTGTTTCCAGAACGATGCAGCAATTATTCAAGTAAGATGCTGTTTTTCAATTTTTTTTTTCTACATTCTTTCTTTTTCAATTATTTTGTAAACTCTTCAATTGCAGACTTAGGATAATTTTTATCACAAAAATTAATAGAATAATAGTAGTAGATAATCTATCTTTCTAATGACTGCACTATTTTTAAAATTCAGTCATGTGCACGTTTATTTTTTATTTTCAAAATAATGTCAATTACGTTTTTTTTTTTTTTTCAAATTTTGCAATACAGTAAACAATAGAAAAACTCATTAATATATTTGTGAAATAAAAGATTTATTTTTTATTTTATTTATTTATTTGATGTAATTTACAACTGTACAAAATAATACAATAAGTAAATATGTTGTACTTCAAACATCAATTTAAATTAGAAGGTCCCGTGGCCTTCTTCTTTTCAGACGCCTCTGAGGATTATCAGGGATTGTTAAGGATGATAGATTAAGAATTAATGGGTTAGGATGGTTAAGGAGTTTGGAATGAAAAGACGCAATCTGTTTTGGACCAATTCTGCAACGAATGGGATGTTAAGGTCTTTGTGAATGAGTTTATTTGTAACGTAATAAGGAGCATCAAGGATTTTGGATTGTAAGGATTGGATGCGGGAGGAATTTGAAGGTTTAGTGGAGCCCCAGAGCTTAACTCTATATGTCCAAATTGCTCTGATTATTGTAGTGTATACTAATTTTTTGTAGTGAATGGGAAGTTCTAGGAGCAGTTTCTTGACGTTTCAGTCTTGTGTGTGTATTCCAAGTAAGTCTCTTGTCAAGATGGAGTCGTAAGTATCGAATCTGTTCAACAGGCGTTAGTGGAGTATGGAATAAAAACAAAACAAAATTTAGCGACGAAATAAGGAAATTTATTTTTGATTTTGAAGTTGTTTTTTTAATTATGCATTAATTTTGGGAAAACTAAAATCGGTAATTTACCTTATCATTCCCACCTGCTTCTCTCCTTCATACCGCTCCTCTCCAAGTGATCTTCAACAACTGTTTGATCAATTTAGAAAATCAATAGATAGTAATGCAAAATAAAGAAGAAACAAAACGATTGCAGCAGTAGAACATTTTACTAAAAAATAAATAAATTAATTTAAAAATAACTAATACATAAATTGAAAAATTATAATTT
>NW_027111698.1:127894-130933 GCF_000696795.3 Halyomorpha halys
TTGTGTTTTTTAAAATTTATTTTCTTTTATTTACACCTTGTTACTGAGATGTTAAGAAACAACTTGTTTTCGGCATAAGAGAGAATGTATATAATACGTAAAAAAGTATTTATTACAATTTAGTAGATAATTGTATTTACAATAAGTATATGAGATAAATATAAAATCACCAGCTGTGATTAACCTCTATGAAACATTTACCTCAAAGACTGCTTCAATGCCTTCCCAAAATTCATATATGTGGAGTGAGGACCGCATCGACAATTATAAAACATAATCATGAATTCAGTAGAGGGAATGCCATTGGATCCTTCTACGTAGCTATTACCTTCAGTAGATAAAAGGTTCATTCACACCGACAGTGCCTCCTTTGACAGATAAGCTATATTCCTTCCAATGGCATTCTGTCTCACCACGTCTCTCTCTCACTCCTTTATGTCTCTTGAGTTCAGTCTGTGTCAGTATATCAAGCAATTATCAATGTTAAGACATATTTAAAGAAAAACTTAGTTCAATTCTGTTTATTTTGTAGGAAGATAGTCCGGGTGGCAGTCAATAAATGTATCAAAATAGTAAAAGAAAACTATTTTTTGTTAACCAATATTTTGCCCCCCTTTGCTGGACTTCGTCGGGGGTAAAAGAAAAAACAAGGTACAAACATTTTAGAATTAACAAAACATTACGAAACAATTGTTATCTTCATAAAAAAAAAAAAAATTAATAATACCATTTTAAGGAAGTGTAAACATGCAGGTGGATTGGAAACAATTTTTTTTAATTTTAACTAGCTCTCAATACACATAACTGTAATTTTAATTAGTTGCGTCACTCATTTATAATAGCCTATTTGCTTCCTCCTGTAGTACATTTAGCCCAAGACAAAAAACTGTTTTAACTTGTGTTAAATAAAAAAAAAAAAAATCAGTCTTAGGACTGGTCGACAAAAAGTCCTGAAATTAAATAATGTATTAATAACGATATTCATTTTACAAAAATACAATAACATTTTTATTTTCTTAAATGTAGTGAAAAATCAGTTGTAAGTTAATTTATTTTAGAAAATCTCAGAACTCATTCGACGAACAGATGTTTATTAGCACTCAAATTAAAGCTAGTGTAATGAGCTATAAAGTAGTTTATGACATTTATCTCTGTAGGAGTAATAGTTTACATAATATTTGCCAAAATAAATTCACTTTAGTTGATTCTAGTTGTTTCAAAAAGACTTTTGGTTTATCGAAATTATATCTCAGGAATCATTAGAAGAACAGATGTTTGTCAGCTTTCAAATTAAAGCTAATGTACTATAAAGTAGTTTGTGTTTACCTACGTATGGGGAAGTAGTTTTTTATGATATTTTCATATAAATATGAATTTTCCATAACATTTTGTTGTAACAACTCGAAATGAATTTATTTTACCAAACATCATGAACACTGCTAATCCTTCGAAGATAAACATCATATGCTAATGTGTAGTACATCACACTACCATTAATTTGAGTGCTGCCAGACATCTGTACGTCTAATGGTTTCTGAGATATATTTTTGACATAAATCAAAAGTTTTTTAAAAATGAACATCTTGTGAATATAGTTTTTCAAATATCACTAAAACTACTACTTCTACGAAAATAAACGTAATGAACTACATTATAACTTACTAAGCTAGCTTTAATTTGAACATTAATAAGAGGTCTGTGCGTCTAATGATTCCTGAGGTAGGGATTTCTCAAAATAAATTCACTAACTACTCATTTTTCAGTGCATCTATTGAAAGTAAATAGCTATCTTAGGGCTCATATTTTAGGAAATTTACTCTCTTATAAATGATGTTCAATCAGCTTTTCTAGTGTAGCAGGTAAATTTAAAGATATGAAGTTCGGAATGAAAAATTTAATGGTTTCAAACAGGTGCATTTTTTACTCCCCCTAATACTTGATAGACTCCTCAATTTGGAATAGTAATTACAAATAGTTTTTTTTTTAACCCCTGCTCTTTTACTGTACGGTTAATTATCCATCTTCCAGTTGGTAAAAAAATTTTTTTTAATGATTTTCAGATTTTATGAGCTGGATATTACGCCGGTGCTCCTGTAATGCAGTAACCGGTCCACTGGTTGAGATATGTTTACGTTTAGAGCAGGATTGATGGAGCGGCAGTAAAGAAGCCGCCCCGTGTGGAAGATAAAGAGCCGACGAGGCAGGTAGGGCTGACCTGTTGCAACTATCTGTCCTCTGATAGGGGACATGTGAATGGAGATAGCTGCGACCTTGCCCCGGGCACAAATCCCCGGGGGTGGCCTATTTGACGGATAACGGCTGACGTCATTCCTACGTCACCGTCGTGACGTAATTCCCCCCACCCCTCCAGGGAAAAAACCACAATTTCCAGCCTCCCTTATCTCCTTTCCGCTCTATAGCTGATCCGATACCGTCTTAGATAACGTCAATTATCATTCCTAGGCTCGCTACTGTTGAAAGTAAGAGGAAATGGGGCGTAATGCTAGTCTATTTATAGTATATTTTTGTCAGCCTTATATTTTTGACAAGTCGTAAATGTATTTTAGTAAAAATATTTAGTTAATTCGAACCAAATGGTCATAGGTATATTTTAATTGATACCACATTTGAATATCTCGATGGCGAAGATTTTGTTGAGAAAAAAAATTAAGACTAGAGAAAGGTAAAATTATGAATAAAAAATTTTAATATTCTGTTGCTATAAAATTTCGTTTTTCAGGTTTTCTCAAGATAATAATAACTATAAATTTCGTTCTTGCGAAGAATACAATAGTTCAAAAAAAATAATGTAGAGATGGGGAAAAATCCGGCCATAACGTCAGTAGAGGGAATATGGGGGAGCTGGGACATTTTTTTGTGGAGGGAGTTCCTCGACTTGCCACCAGAGTGCAGGGTTGTTAGTTCAGACGGTGACCGCTAGATAGCAGCACCATCGGCAGTAGAGAGAATATGGGGGAGCTGGGACACCGATTTGAGGAGCCAATCAGAAGCCAGCATTTTAATGACGTCACACATGGC
>NW_027111699.1:0-1489 GCF_000696795.3 Halyomorpha halys
ATCGTAATTGACTTACCTTATTAGATGATTATGCAGCTTCAACCACGTAACGAGTTTTCGCTTTATAACAGCATCACCAATTTCCTCGAAGTCTTGCCCTAGAGTCCTAATCGAGGCCGAAAGATACTTCAAGTAGACCGTATGGATCCTAAAAACTGTAAGAAAAAAGCAATCGTTGGCGAACTTCTTCACATCTCCGTAGAGGATAGCCAACATCTGCAAGAAGAATGTAATCTCGTAGATTCCTGGGCGGTGTTCGTCGTACGGATACCTGACGATGAACGGTAGGTGCTTCCTGTATTCCCGATTGCATAGGTCGATGATCGGAGTTGGTACGCAATAGATGAGAGGGGTACAGAGCACGAAGAAGAGGACGTTTCTCGTGAAGTTGTTGTTACTCTTGGCAACTTTGAGATAATTCTTTTTGAACAAGTCATAATGTTCCAATTCTGAGTTCATAATATTATAGCTCAGTGTATTGCTATCTTTGTAAAACTTTTTTAGCTTAGGTTCGTATAGTGCGTAAAATAACGTAAGCATTACCGAATTTACCAATATACTCAATACAATGCCAAGCCTGCATATTTCCTGCGAAAGCATGTCTTTTTTAGTTAGAAAGAATATAATTTTAATGTAAGAACATAAAAAAAGAATCTGATATTAACTTTTATTTAATACTAAGGTAAATAACTGAGGTGTTGAAAACCAGAGTGGATTAACCTGAAGTAATTTTGAGAAAAACTCACCTGTGAAGTTGGTTCCGTATCCTTTTAATTTTTAGAGCTGTTTTAACCTATTTATTTGTGTGTCCTAATTTATTTATTCATTTATATGATTTTTTAAATGTATTTATTAGTTCATTGTAATTTTTTTTTTAGTAAACTGTTCTACTGCTATGATTGTTTTGTTGCAATCTATTTATGATTTTTGTAAATATGCAAAATTTTTCGAAAGTTTGTTGCGGATCACTGGAGAGGAGAGGTATGAAGGAGTGAAATAGGGAAAACAATTTATTGGATGTAATTGTTAAATTAGTAAATTTTTATTTGGTTTTGTGCGAAAAGGAGGAAAACTAATATATATTTATAGGAAGGAAACAGGAAAGAAAAGAAAAATAATTTTTTGTTGAAAAAAAAAGTATTTAAGTGTATTGTATTTAGTGTATTAATGATGTTTGAAAAACAAAAAATGTTAATGCATTATAGTGTATATATGTCCAATTATGGAGTGTTGGGTATAGACTGTATTATTGCAACCCAATGTATTTGGGGAGCATTGCAAAATAATGCATTTCTCTCTATATAAAACTTCACACAGGTGAGAAATCCTTTAGGTAGGAAATTAAAAAAAAAATGTTTAAATTTTATTTTTACCAGCTTTTAATGTGGAAGCTTTAAAAGGTTGGGCAAATTTTAACAATATATTTGTTTTGTTAATTTTCATAAATGGGACAGTCCGCTCTGGCTGCTAACACCAAAATTAATATATA
>NW_027111699.1:2234-10588 GCF_000696795.3 Halyomorpha halys
GTCAAGATGGAGTCCTAAGTATCGAATCTGTTCAACAGGCGTTAGTGGAGTGTTTAGAAAGGATACTGTAGGACAGGAGGGCAGAGGTTTACGACGGAGAGTCACCTTTACTCTCCGTCGTAAACCTCTGGTGGGATTTGTCCGGATTTATTTTGATTCTCCAGTTTTTACACCATTCTTCAATAGATGTTATGTGTGCCTGTAGTGTTTGTGAAGATGAAATTAAAACCACATTCTCAAGTCCATTAGTCAGTAGCTGGAGTTTTTCAGGCATCTTCATAATTCATTCATCCACAGAATTAAAGGGATAGACTAATCTTGAGTTCAAGTAGACAATAATGAGTACACAAGTACATTGTCTCCGCCCTTTAGTATCATGTTTTGTGACGAATAAATAATGTAGATAGAATAGACGAAACTTTGTCAGTCTTTTTGAGACCACAGTGCCCTTTTTGTGTACTTAAACTCATAAACAGTTTAATGTATAAATTTATTCCAGGGAGATCTGGTTCAAATTAAAGGGAACATATATACAAAGTTTTTATATTATTTATTTATATATAAGGGTACTCTACTTTATGAGGCTGAAAAGACTCCGAAGGGCTTCTGAACCCACAGGATTGACTCACAACAGAATAAATGATTACCTGCCGGATACGAACCCCGTCCCTTAATCACAGAGATACCCCACTCCCCATGAAATAACCTAACAATAAATAATTTCATTAACAAATTAACAATTTATTTAAATAACCTAATTATCACATTTTTATTTCATTATACTGTGAAATCATGATAATTATTTTTTAGTGAGTGAAAAAAAAATTTTGTTTTAGTTATCTTGAAATTGTGCGAGGTCAAAGTTCAATAAAACGCATTTTTATATAGCAATCAGAATTATTTTGAGTGATCCTTGATTTTGAAGTGTTTTATTTTCACTTGTAGATTATTTTAAGATCCGTCTGACTTGTGGAAAAGTTTGTTTATTCAATTATATTATACACAAATTAAACTTTATACAAGAAATTTCATAATAATTATTTTGTGACGTTGAGATCAAAAGTGATGTATATCCTGTACGTAATGAAGGAGTAATTCAGGTTGGTATCTTATATTATTTCTTTATTCATCTATTTATACACTCATTTATTCCCTCCTTCTTTTAATTTTGCTATATTTGTCACTATTTCTATTTTTTTTTTTCTTAATTATTACCCACTTTATGAGGCTGAATGGACCCCAGAGGGCTTCCCGAACTTACAGGGTTCACTCACGGCTACAATATCAGAATAAATAATTATCTGCCACGGACGGATTCGAACCAGAGTCCTTGGAATTAGTAGCACAGTGCCTTACCACTGAATCACACCGTTCCCACTCTTAATGTATACCAGTATATAGATAGGGCCTTCCTAATAACGGTTATGATCTGTTAGAAAAAAACATTATATTCTTAATTTAATCCACGCTAGTAAAAACCGATAGAAGAGAAATTGAGTGAAACTAACATGAACAAACATGGTTAAATGCATACTATAACAACCAATGTTGGACAAAATGTAATTACAATTAATTAAAACATTGTTTTGCCCCACTTTGCTGGGCTTCGTCAGAGCTAAATGGAAAAACAAGACACTCGTATTCTAACATTATAGAATTGGCAGAACATTAAAATAATAAACATCTCAAAACAATTATGTTCATAAAGTATATAAAAAATAAATTTTTTGAAATGAGATTTTTTTTCTCCTCTTGGACTCTTGCAATGATTGAGCCTTTTACTTAAAATATTGAAGTGTGTCAGTTTTAAGTATTCAATTCAAGTCCTATGAGTGTTTTGAATAATTTGAATTGCAATTAATGAACAATTATAATATCAAATGAGTTAAATCTGCCCGTCTGTAGCATTGTGAGCGAACTCGTTTATTAATTTTTTTCCACTATTAATCATTCAGTTAAACAGCTAGTTTAATGAGCTATAAAGTAGTTTATGATGTTTATCTTCGTAGGAGTAATAGTTTACATGAAATTTGCTAAAATATGAGCCCTAATAAAGCTATTTACGTTAAATATTTCTCGAGATAAAACTTGTTAAAAAGCAACATTTCATAAACATGTTGTATGGAACGTACTGAAAGATTAGTAGTTAATGAATTTATTTTGAAAACTTGATATCTCAAAAACTATTTGACGTACAGATGTCTGTTAGCACTCAAATTAAAGCTAGTTTAATGAGCTATAAAGTAGTTTATGATGTTTATCATCGTAGGAGTATTATTTTATATGAAATATGCTAAAATAAATTGATTTATAGTTGTTCGGACAAATTTTCATTTGCCAAATTCATATTTATATGTGAATATCATAAAAAATAATACCCCCACAAAGATAAGTGTCATAAACTACATTTTAGTAAGTTAAATTTTCTTTATTTTGAGTGTTGGCAGACATATGCGTGTCTTATGGATTTAGAGATATATTTTTCAAAAATCCAACATTTTATACGAACAACTAGAAATTAACATTTTGTGAGTTTATTTTGTCAAATATCATAAAACCTACTACTTCTACAAAGATAAACATTAAGAACTACATTATAGCACATTTAACTTGCTTTAATTTGAGCGCTGGCAGACATCTGTACGTTCAATAGTTTTTAAAATAAAGTTTTTCATAAATCAAACTTATTATCTGAACAACTATAAATCAATTTATTTTAGCAAATATCATGAAAACCAGTACTTCTAAGAAGGTAAACGTCATAAAGTACATTATAGTACGTTAAACTATCTTTAATTTGATTGCTAATAGACAGCTGTACGTCGAATAGTTATTGAGATATAGATTTCTCGAAATAGATCCACTACTGATATTTCAGTACATCTTTATGAAATATTGCTTTTTAAAAGGCTATATTTCGAGAACTGTTGGACGTAAATAGCCCTATTATGGCTCAGATTTCAGAAAATTTGCTCTTCTTTAATTAATGTTCTCTTAGGTTTTCTAGTGTTGTTGGTAGTTTTAAAGATATAGCGCTCGGAATGAAAAATTAATGTTTTTTTAAGGGTTTGAAACAACCACCATTTTTTATTTATCCTACCTATACTTGGCAGGCTCATCAGTTTTTACTAGTAATTATACATAGTTTTCATTAAAGTAATCAAAAATTGGGGTGAGATAACTTTTTCGAGACCCTTTTTTTCTTCCCGGCTCTTGTACTATACTAGTACTATGAGACATACGTTTCACTGCTCAATAGGCAAACAAACGAGCCTTTTTTCGAAAGGTTAATTTCCTGTAATGAATGGATTATTTATGAAAAAAGGCAAATGGTTAAATATCGACGAAAGACAACAAAAATAGTTAAGAACTATTTATTTAATCACGTTTTGCCCCTCTTTGTATAGTTTCATTAGGGCTGTTCAAGTTGAGAGTTTTCGAAACTCAACTTGACTCAATCACCCCCTTTCTGGTCTACAGGTGACCAACCTATTCTAAAAATGGTGGTTGGTCATTTTTTTCATTTTTAGGGACTGCCACTTAATGAAAAACTCAACGCCTGAGGCCGGATTCGAACTGGCGCCGCCCGCAGTTCTCAGGTTGTTATGACCTGTGCCCTAACCACCTGAGCTACCACGGCTCAAAAGCTCTCAACCTGAACAGCCCTGATGAAACTCTACAAAGTGGGGCGAAACTTCGGCAAATAAATAGTTGTTGACTAATTTTATTTTATTTTGACCGCACCCCTGACCATCTTCTTCATAAAGCAAAATTAAGTTTTCGCGTTGTGGATCATGGTATCATTCATTTCTCTTTTTTACCGAGAGATGAAACTCAATCACAACTACATCGTGCAGTGATGTTGACATAATGGATCAAAAACCTGTTAAAACAACGTGCATTGGTTATTCGAAAGGGACCTATACTTTTGCACAACGCCAGATCTCATGTTTCACAACAGACAGTGAACAAACTAAAGCAGCTATGTTACGAAGTCCTTCCACACCTACCATATTCACCAGACTTATATCCAACAAATTTTCATCTGTTTCATCTGTTTGGAAATTTGGAAAACTTAATTATCTTCAATTAAGGTAAAATTTTTGAAAATAATTCCTAGGTGAAAAACGCGTTTTCGGACTTCATTTCCTGAGTTTTCCTGTTGAAAACACGTTAGGGAAAATATGTAGGAAATGATGGTGAATATTTTGAATAAAAATTTGAAATGTCTTGTGAAAACTGGCAATTTAAATGAAACGACTCAATTTATAATTATTCTATCTATATATATAAATAAAGATTTATTTATTACTGCATTTGCCTTACCTTTATTTGTGTGAATACGCCAAATACAACTATGCAAATAAGGTTAGCGTAGTAAATGCAAATCACAGGTGTGTACAAAGAAATGAGGTCATTGGCATTCCTACGGAATAATTCTAGAATAATACATAGTATTAGCAGGAGAAAAAACTTTATTAAAATACTAAGTTGTACTGAACAACTTCATTGGGTTGCTAGTCACAGCATACTTATTTTAGTCTAATAAGACGCTATTTTCATTCTTACGATAAATAAGCCTATACAAGTATGCAATAATAAGGTATAGATAGTTGACCGTAGATTAATGATTGGAGAAGTTTGTCGGGGGGTGCCACAACGCCACAACCCCTGATGAAGTCCTAAAACTCAGGTCGAAACGTCGGCATAAAATAAATAAATATGGTTTGGTTTATTTATGTTGTTCTTTGCTAACCGCACCCCCCGACAAACTTCTCCAATCGTATACAACCATTAGTAATATATAACGTCATGTTCTAATGACTTTTTTTTTTGTTTCATCTTTTTGGATCTTTTATTATTTTCTTATTATTCCAATATGAATAAAAAATTCATTTAAAATTTTAATTTTTCTTTTTATTTAAAAAAGAAATTTTCAAGATTTGATTTTTTTTTTTTTTATGTTTAGACCATCGTAACATTATTATAATTAATTAGAATATAACTAGACTAGTAAGCCATGTTTAAACCAATTAAACATAAAAAAGTCGAAATTAATGCAGTCATAAGATTTAAATTAAATATTTAATATCTGGGCTTAAATCTCAACCTAATTAAAATTTATTCGGCGATTAAATTGTTCAACAGATTTATTTCCAAGATACAAGCTGAATATGCCCATTTTTTTTCTATTTATTTATTAATATTTAGAACTGTGTTAAAAATTTGACGTTAGTTATACAATGGTATGATTCAGACATGACTAATTCTGGAGTAAACGATCTCGAGCCCGTCTTCTTTTTAGGTGCCTAGCAGGATTATGGAGGAGCCAGATTGAGATAATCAAGTGAGTTTAGATGGTTGGAAAATCTATCATGAAAGGATTGGTATCTGGTTCTGGTCAAATCGGCAACATATGGAACATTGAGGTCCTGATGGATGATTTGATTTGTGAAAAAGTAAGGAGCATTAAGGATTTTGAATTGTAAGACAAGACAGGACATGGAGTAGCTTTCTTCCGCCTGACAACTGGCGACGACTCTCTACAGAATTATCTCCACAAGATAGGCTTGGCTCAGGATCCTGCAAGTGCACTGTGAAACCAAGGGGGCTGGACGGAGGCTGCCTTGAGACATGTTTCACTCTCACTGAAATAAGAAATAATATATTTGCCAATGAGAATTTGAAAATATCTAATTTATATATGCCAGAAAGACGTCGAATGGTCGAACGACCACCGACTTCCTCGCTCAGTAAAATTAAATTCCACCGAATGACAAATATAAGAATTTGAGAAGAAACGTTTATAGAAAATATACATATAAAAGATTTGACTTGTTTTGGCCATTTGCAAAGAATGCTGCTCAATAGACTTGCAAAAAGAATTTGGGAAGCAAAGACTAAAGGAAAACAACCATGCGGATGACCAAAAAATAAGTGGGAGGACCTCATATCGGATTTTGCAAGTAGAGGAATCACTTGGAGAAGTCAAGAAGTTAGCAAAGGATAGAAAGGTAACTAAGAAATGGTTCCAGGCTACCCCGACACCGAAAGATATGTGAGTTTGTTAAAGAAGAAATGTGTAGTATCTCTCTCTATATTTTCTTTTTTCTAGAAAAAACCCTATATTTGAACTAGAATATGAAATTTAACCTTCAGGATTACTTAAATTATGAGCTGAAACGTCAGTTGGTAATAACAACATAACTAAATGCATATGACATAGAGTCTGAAATACTATATAGTCAAACATTCATAATTCCTGTACTTATATATGAGGAAATGTTGGTCGGGGGTGCGGTAAGCAAAGATACACAAATAAACAAAACATATTTATGTTTACCGAAGTTTCGACTTAAGTTTCATTAAGTTTTCATCTGTGCTGAAAAACAAAAAAAAGTAACAACCTTAATTCAGAGAAAAATAAAGATAATAATGAACAAACTTGTAAATATACATAACAATAAATTAAGTAGATAGTAGTTGATACTAATACAAAATAAAATATAATATTGAAAAAGTAAGAATTATACAAAATAAATGATATAAAAAACAGTGTTCAAGTAAATAAAGAAATAAACTTAATCAAAGATGTGTAATAAAATGTAAATGATGAGTAATTAAATTAACATACTAAAAAAATATGAGTAAGCTCTAAAAATTACGAAAAACAATTTAAATCAACGCAATGAAATGAATGAAAGAAAACAATATATATAATACAATAGGCAAGAAAGAAAACGAATTACATATAATATAGATATTTAATAAGTCAAAAAACAATAAGCTAAAATAAATACAAAATCTTTGGAAAAAGGAATAAGGAAGGAAGAGGAGAAATGATTAGAGAAAGTGAAAAAAAAGAAGAAAGATTTAAAAAAAAAAAATTGAAACTTACGCAAAGGTTCCGTCCAAAGCGAGTAGATAGTGTGCATATGAGTAGAAAAAAAAAGTTCAACCAAGCGGAAATTGTAACTAGCATGTTTAACTAACTACGAAAAAACATATAATGAATAATGAAATTAAAGGTATTGTACTGAGCACAAATAAATAAAGTAGGAATAATGCCTGTGATTTTATACGGGGTGGAGACCACGGGGTCATAAGAAAAATCTATGGGTCCAGGAAAACACAAGAAGGTTACAGGCTAAGATCTAACGAAGAGATCTACAGAAACATCAAAGACCTGGAAACCGAGATGAGAATCAGAAGGCTGATGTTCTTTGGGCACATGAGGAGGATGAAGGAGGAAAGATTGGATAAGATCTTTATAAAAATGTTTAGCTACAAAAACATGTGAGGATACAGGAGGTAAATGAGAGAGGAATTAAAGAGAATTAAAATTTCAGATATCGACTATCTAGATAGATGTATAGGAAAACATTAAAAAATCTCACCAATATTAGAAGAGGAAAAAAAATGGGTACGGAGTGGTCCGAAGAAAGAAAAGAAAGGCAGTCGAGGATCATGTAACTGTGATGAGAAGAAAGAAAATGAAGACTCCCTAAGAAGCCACGTGGTCCTTGGTGGCCGGTAAGTGATAAAACAAAAAAAAAAAAGTAGAAATAATGGAATTTTTTAAATTTAAAATACTTTTATTTATTGATAAATATTACAATCTACCACACAGTTGTGGGCAATAGGTAATAGTGGTGAATGATCTCATACATACTAAAATAAATAAATAAAAAAAAAAAAATCTCTTAAAATATATACAAACAGAAGAATAAACAAAATGAACATAATCACATTATGTGTATGAAAAAAAAAATATATAATCTCTAGTCACATTTTAATGGAATTAAAGGTTAAATAAATAAAGTAAGAAAAATTAAATTAAAGGTTTATAGAGTAAAATTACAAAATAAGTAGTGTTAAATAAATAACTAAAAAACCAAAAGGTAAGCATTGTAGAAAGTGTAGCTCAAAAAAAGTTAAAAATTGTAGAAAGTATAGAATACTTTCTTCAATTCTGACCTTTTGGTTTCTTAGTTTTTTTTTAAATGTTTCTCTGAATCAATGTTCTAATTTCGTTTCTTTTTTTAGCCCTAATGAAAGCATGAAAATCATTTCAAAACGTTGGCATAGATAAATAAGTTTCTTGGAGTAAGATAGTCCGGGTGGTGGTCACTAAAGGTATCAAAATAGTAAAAGTAAAACTTTGTATAGTTAACCAACGTTTCGGCCCACTTTGCAGCCCTGAAGAAGCCCTAAAAGTCAACTATCTTCTTCCAATAGAAAGAAGTTTCGTTTATTTGTGTATCTTTGCTGACCGCACCCCGGACTATATTCTCATATCAATCTACGGTCAACTTTTAATACCTCATTATGAATATATATGTATATGTATATAT
>NW_027111700.1:0-1054 GCF_000696795.3 Halyomorpha halys
GACTGATACGGAAGAAGATAACTTATGATTATATTTATTTTTTAATAATTTATTTATTGTTATTTACTACTGTATAAAAATATATATAATCAGTAAATTTTCTATAAGTTATAAAACGACATGATACAAACATGCGGAGAATCTACTCATTGATAGAACTCAATAATATTTCTAGAGGATAAGATCTCGGTGCCATTCTCTTTTCACACTACAAGGACGATTATCAGGTAATGAAGGAGAAGCCAGGTTAGAAAGAAGTGGGTTTGGGTGGTTTGGAAGTTTATCATGTAAGGATGGGTATCTGGTTCTGGTCAAATCAGCAACATACGGAACAGTGAGATCCTGATGGATGACTTGATTTGTGACAAAGTAAGTAGCATTAGGGATTTTACGAAGGATTTTGGACTGTAAGGAGGACGCGAGGAATTCGATGGTTCAGTGGAGGCCGAAATTTCACCTCCGTATGTCCAGATGTGCCTGATTATAGTCATGTACATCAGCCTTTTGTAATGGATTGGAAGTTTAGACCGTTTGTGTACTAAATATTGTTGTGTCGGAGTAACGAATATGTTCGACAGGAATATTTATAATTAAAATGAAATATATCATTTATGATTCTGATCTTCAATTTATTTAATTTTTTAAAATAATAAATAAAACATTCAAAACAATTAAATCTGTTAAGGTAGCAATATGGCATAACAATATATTTAGAACTGACCAATGAAAAGTAAGTATAGACGGTTTTTCTCATAAAATAAACAGTATTTCGTATTACTCGAAAATAAAATAAAATAAATACAACTTTGACAAGAAAATGAATCGTGTGTATTTTCTGATCATCAATTTTTTTTAAATTTAATAATACTGTAGAATGTTGAAAAACAAAATAAAACAGACATTTCAAGAATTAACTTTTCATTCATTGTTAATTTGTACCACACTTCAAGCCCATACCTACGTCCGAGGGGTAGACCGAAACGTAGATGGGAGCATTGTGTTAGAACAGATTTAGTGGATGTGGGTTTGGAGGGGCATCACTGGAAGGATGAAT
>NW_027111701.1:0-1033 GCF_000696795.3 Halyomorpha halys
ATAAATCATATTAACTATTGATATGAAATCAGCTTATATATTCTAGTATGGATATGATGATATGAAAGTTGACGAGAGGTCAGTAAATATGCATAGCCAAACATCACCATCGCTGTGTATTTCCTTATATTATATTTTTTAAAAAATAAAGAACATGTGACATGAATTTTTATTCAAAACTAATTGAGAAACTAAATAACCAATTAGAGATTGGATTCTATAAATCTTTTTAATTAAATGCAATGACATTGTTCTCATAAATTAAGATGCTTACAACTTATTTGTAAGTTATGTATTAATTTTTTTTTGACAAATCTACATGTGTTGGTTGCCTAATAAATTATATTAAAACAATTATGTTTAAATTATATCTATAAGTTTTATATTTGTTTTCCTATAATGATGAAATTGAATCTTTAGGTCTGAAATTTGTCCACCTTTACAAACTAAGAAACACGGATATTTGTACAATAATTTTCACCTGGTTGTAACTACGAAATTTTCTGGTTATAAGGAATTCACATTACTAAAAGTATAAAACTGTATTCAATTTTAAGACACTTAGATCAAATTTACTAAATGTATTATAATGTACAGTTGTAAATCGCAATAAATAAATATTAAAAAAACAAAAACAAATTTTAAGACTGACTTTGTACTGAATTTTAAGACTCAAAAACATAAACTCTAAACAGCTTAGAAATCACACAATTTTCATTAATAAACTTCATTTATTCTCATATCTTTATGTAGTTACCTTTGACACTAAGTTTAAGTTAATATGTTTTGTTTTTTTTCGTGTAACTAAAACTTATAAATTTAAGATCACCACAAAACAACTACATTTCCATTATGCACGCTTAATAAATCAAATATAACATTGCAAGTGATATAGGTATAACCTGACATGAACCATTAAACATATTTAAATATGCAATATAAAACAAGTTAAAAAAAAATAAAAATAAATCCAAGGATTTTTTTTTATTTATTTATTTTATACTAGATCGACCTGCTGGGCCTTATATGGTTG
>NW_027111702.1:0-2109 GCF_000696795.3 Halyomorpha halys
TAGATAAACGTAGGGTTCCTTATTAAAAAAAAAATAGACAAAAAAACAAATATTTATAAAGAGGCTCGCAATACCAATACTGATAGGTTTTCTACACATATCCTAATAATTGTTATTCATTCCCAAATTCCCTAATTCATTCTAAAATTCTCAAAAGTTCTTAAAGTTTCTATGTGAATCCAGATGTGCTATACATTTTACACTGATTTGTATTAAATAACGAAATTTAGTGAGTCTAACCTCTCTTTCATAGTTTCTAACTTCTCTTTCAATGGTTCTTTTGAGCCAGTAGCAATTTTTTAATTCTATAATTATTCCGGTACATTTACATGAGAAAACAGATTGATATAGAAATCTCGCCTATTATCTACTCCAGCAGTCTATTAATCTATGGAAATTCCATTTTCCAAAAGAATCCTTCATCATAATATGTGTATTCTCGACCATTTGATATTTGAATACCTGATATCACGTTGAAGAAGCCTCTAAAAATAAAAGCCTCGATCATGATGATGGATTCTTTCGGAGCATTGATCACCATAAAATTTGCTCCTTTACGTTTTAATCGGTTTTCTGCACGGTTTGATTGCAAATCGTCAAAAGAGTAAAAAAATGTTGCGATTTTTGTTAGTCTGCACTTTCAGGGCGTATCAGATCGGAATAATTACCAACAATAAACCCTTTTAAAAAAATTTCTTTATATATTTCAGAATAATAATACAACTGACACAATCAAGGAGAGTGGGTATTAGAATTATAAGTCTACATTCATACGATATATACATTCTAGATAAAAGAAAAAACAGATAAATAAAAAAAAAAAATATTTATTAAAAAATATAAATGATAACAATATACAGACACAAAAATAGTAATACCATAATATAACAGAATAATTATTCAAAAGATGAAGTATGAATGAAAAAAAAATAAAAATTACATCTGATACATTCACACTTTACACCTGTACACAATATTTACATTGAGCTTTGGAAGCTCCGAGCCAACTTCCCCTTTCCCTTCGAGGGTGGAAGGCAAAGCAGGGCTGCAAGAAACCCCTGCGCTTCTCTCACAGTCTGCCTTTTTGAAATTAGATTAAAGGGTATCAGATTAAGAATCCTCCAATGAATACTCAAATTCCTGAGTCAAGTGCGGCGAACTAGAAATGGCAGAGGCTTCAAAGTCATCTTTACTGCAAAAATTAAGAATTCACTAACCATAACCAATTTTCATTTTGAAATTTTCAAAACTCTCGATAAAAAAGATTGTCTTAATCGAGTCTTAATGACCCTATATTGTATAAATAAAGGAAAGCTCCCCCCTCTCTACCTGGTCATTTCTGAAACCAGTGTGGTAGGGTTACGTTTTCATTCAGTAGGGCCAACCCGAAATAATGGTCCATTCTCCCTCCCCAGGCCGGATTCGAACCAATACCAATACCGAGGTTGTTAAAGTGACGCCTCAACTCCCTCAGCTAAAACGGGCTTAAAAATTAGGTAAAGCTAAATAATTAGGTAAATCTACTTAATGTAAATTAAGCAAATTATGAATGCTTAGGCTCTTATATTTCTTTTTAAGTGAAGGTGTATTTTAAATGAAGATCTATCAATTATTTTATTATTATTCATATTTTATTTTTTTTACCTTTTGGGATACTTCCAAATCATCAGGATATATATTACAACTACATGTTCTTATATGTCCTTGATTTCTTCAATACATGTATCTTGTGATGAGTTTATTTTTATTTATTCCTATTTTTCTGTATTTCGACCGTAAATAGTACGTTCGTATTGTAGTGTTTCGTAAATTACCATATTAAATTATGCATCCACTTACATGCACTGGAATTACATTTAAGGATATATAAAATATATTATTAATAATTTTATTAATATTAATTATCATGATAATAATCATAGATATTAAAAATTTCTAAAAAATGTTTGCTGGTATTGCGTGATCTTCTTTCAATTTCTTCTGTAAATGTGAAGAGAATCGGAGTGACTCGTGAGCAATATATTCATATAATGTGCCTACCGGTGAGATCTTTTCCGCAGTAGCGACACATTGGTGCATCTTTTTTCATGATAGTACAAGAGCCCAAGA
>NW_027111703.1:0-1372 GCF_000696795.3 Halyomorpha halys
CAAAGTTATTTACACGTTCTTATGTTTGTACTGATATTATATGTTGGATACCGTATCCTTTGTTCTACTCCTAATTTCAACTTCTCTTGCATTAGCAGTTCTACCAACTATCAAGGAAATCCTTATAGTATGACAGTACTGCAACGACAGAACTTTATTTATATTATGATATTGTCTGTAACAGCTGTCACTAGCAGTAACCAGAACAAGTTGCCAAGACAAGGATTCAAAATATATTATTTCAGAGGTTTATCTATGCTGACAGAATTACAAGTTCAAAACAGACAATATTTTGGTATTTTTCAATTAATACAACGAATATAATTCGCTTAAATTGTTTTCATGAGAGGAACTATTGTGAACTAGTTTTAGTTTAAACAATTTGTAACCTGTTTGTAATAGCATTGTTTGATAAGGTTGTTAAGCTAACCTCTGTTAGTGTTATTAATATTGATAAGAAGATTACAGTTTATTTATCCATTCAATACAGCATGTTAATTTAATTTTAATATTACTAAGCAAAAAATTATTGTTACAACTTTATTATTTATTCTGATCATGATTTTCCGAGCTGGGGCCAATCATATACTTCCATTATAAAGAACAACCCCTTTCAATTTTCTCTAGTGTTGATAGTGTTGCCAGTTAAGTCATTTTTCTGTTTCTGAAATCAGGCCCATAAACAGTGATTTTCGTTGGTTTAAAATGTTCTATAACAAATGGTTCATAAACTGATCATAATGAAATTGTTATGCCTTTGTAGAATTATCTAGTCTAGGAACTCTACTCTGGTTCAATTTTTTCTTTGGAGAAAGTGCAAAAAATGTTCTGCTACCAGTGCCTCTACAATAGGGCTTTTTTTATTCCAGTTTGTAATGTTTTTATAATAATATACAAGCTTAATAATATCCAAGACCAAGAACTCGGGTCGTTTACTCGTAAAACCGGTAAACCCCTTAGAACTCTTGATAGTGGTCACCATTTTGTAAGATTTTTACTTAATACAACGAATTTAACCCATTCAAACAATGATCGTGTAACTTTATTATATAAAAAACTTGGAGAAAGGAGTAAAATGGAGGAAGGGGATATGAGGTTTCAAGGTGTGATCCCAGGAGGCGGGGTCAGTTCCTTTCGTGGGCGTGGCGTATGGGACGCCATATTTAACAGTGAAGAGTTGCTGCCGCGCCACTTATGTCATAAATAGCCAGAGGGATTAAAAAAAAAAAAATGTTTGTTACTCAAAGGGTGTTGTTTGTTTTGGTTTATTCAATTACTATTTCAATCTACTATTGTGACTAATTCTCAGTTTCTTTTTTGTTGTAAACATTTTAAAAAATATAGTTCACTGTTTTCACTTTTTTTTAAATAA
>NW_027111704.1:0-1836 GCF_000696795.3 Halyomorpha halys
AGTCAGTGTTAGTTAATTGAGGAAATCATCAAAAGAAGAGTCTATAAAATTGGTTAGTTTTGTTATACCTAAATTTAAATACATGTGTAAAAGAGATATTAATTTAATTAAGTGTTAATAGTAAAAGTGTCTGTTTCTGATTGCCTAGAAACCCACCCTGAGAAAAGAGTCTATTATATTATAAAATTCTATTATCTATTTTATATTAAAGTTTTTGAACTCAAGCTATCTTTTTAGATATGAGAATTGAGTTAAAAAATATCAAATTTCAATTTAATTAATTTTAAATAATTTTTAAATCATTACAATTAGATTAAAATACTCTAAACCTATCCAGCTGAAAAACACTCTTGAAATAAAGTTTCAATTGATCAGACCTTCACCTTCCTTCTGGTTAAAAAAACTTATGTAACATAGATACATAAGCAACACAACTTGCAGCAAATAGAAATATTTATTTTACATTTACTAACCATAGATTTCTTCCGATCAAGAAACTTAGCATATTCTTCAGATGTCATAACTGGTTTGTCTCGAAAAGTTTTCTTCACTTTTTTATGTCGAGTAGTCTTCTCAACCAAATCAACACCAATGTTATCGATGATCTGCTCTAGTTCCTGGAATTCAGAAAAAAATCCAGTTAAAAATTTTAATTGTTGAAGATCCCAGTATATAAAACGAAACAATTGTTTAGATCCACGCCTCAACTCCCTCAGCTACAAATGGCCAAGCCCACCCGCTCACCACTCATCCAAATTTACCATCTCCAATAGCACCTTCTAGAGAAGAAACAAATTAACCACCCCACCTACTTTAACTTCATATCCTACGATTCTTTATCTCATTATTTCTTTACCTCATTATGGGCTGCCTTTATTAATTTTACATATGAGGTTTCGGACCATTGATTCATCTTCAGGTGTTCACTCTTTCACCATTGTAGTTAAAAAAAACCGAATTTGAAATGGAAAAAAAATTAATAAATATGAAAAGGTAAAAAAATAGTTGTTTATGAAATTCCTGCACCAAAGTGACCATGGATAATATTTTAATATCCTCTTTTATGAGTAAACAGTAATTTTATATACATAAGTGATT
This sequence comes from Halyomorpha halys, assembly GCF_000696795.3. Classification (NCBI taxonomy): domain Eukaryota; kingdom Metazoa; phylum Arthropoda; class Insecta; order Hemiptera; family Pentatomidae; genus Halyomorpha; species Halyomorpha halys. Next base: position 1,099 of record NW_027111704.1, read on the forward strand.
TTTTAGTAGATTTTATATGATTTATCATTTCAATATGTTTATTTCTAGTATTAAACCTAAAAGCAAACTAACCAATTTTCACCAGTAAAATATGCAGTTACAAAAGATATCATGCCAAGCCAAGATGGTGGCACAAGTCCCGCAAAAAGTTCGTTGGATTGCGGCCATGTTAAGCAGATTCAGGCATTTTAAAAACTTTATTTTAACTTCCCATCATAATTGAAATTACAGTACATTTAAGAAAAAAATAGAAGTTAAAAGTAAGTATTAAAGAAAATTATTCATAAGAAAAAACTCAAAACCATAGTGCTACAATCGATGTTGAGAACACCTAGAGAAGGGGAAGGAAGAAACCCTGGTTATTGGGGAATGATGTTTCCTGGATGAGGAGAGCCTCATCTTTTGTCACGCTCAAGGGAGACGTCTTGAAAAAAAAGACATCGAAGAGTCACCCAAGAAGAATAAGGGACTCTTTGTTTGGATTAGTTTGTGAGAGGACGTCTGTCGGCTGGAAGCAGGGAGGACTGTAAGCCATACATATTTGACTGTTAGACATAGCATTTTGGGAAAGAAGATATCAAGAATTCTCAATCATCAAAAGAAGATTATGTAATTGGTTAGTTTTGTTCGAACTAGAAAGTAATAAATTAGTACAATAGCTATTTATTTAGTTTAAGTGTTATTAGTAGTAAAGTGACTGTACTGATTGCCTAGAACACCGCCCTGAGATTAAGAGTA
>NW_027111704.1:3931-5747 GCF_000696795.3 Halyomorpha halys
CCTGAAATTGAGTTCTTCAAGGCTAAGCACACACAAGATAATGACCATGTTAGAATGGAAATGAAAAATTATAACAAGAAAAATATGACAATAAACAGTATGAAAATCAGACAAGTATGTACATTTTTAAAGAGGTGTTAATAGATAACCGTAGATTAGTATAAAAAGATGGTTGGGGGGGGGGAGGGGGGAGGGTCAGTAAATGAACAAAACCTTATTTATTTGTTGACCGCACCCAGACCATCTTCTCATATTTACATTTTTCATTATTCACATGTATTTACAGTCAGATTTTCAATTTTTTCTTCTTATACTAGTTTTATTTATATTCTAATGTGGTTACTATCTTGTTTGTACTTAGAACTCAAGAACACCTGAAATTTGGGCCGAAACATTGGCACAATAAAATAAGTATCACTTATAGGTATTCTTCATTCCTGACTCCAAACCGCAACAACCATCTTCTCGTAAAAAAAACCAGAATAAATCTATTTTATAAGCAAATGATATAACTTTTAATTTTTGTTTTAATAATTTAATTATTGTTATTTACAACTGTATAAAATTATAAACAATTCTAGTAAATTTTCTATTAGATATAAAATGACATGATACAAATATGTGGGGAATATATCCATTCATAGAACTCCAATAACGTTACTAGAGAAGAAGATCTCGAGACCATCTTCTTTTCAGATGCCGAGGGGGATTATCAGGTATTGAAGAAGCCAGGTTAGAAACAAGGAGGTTTGGGGGAGGTTGGGAAGTTTATCATGAAAGGATTGGTATCTGTTTCTGGCCAAATCGGCAACACATGGAACATTGAGGTCCTGCCTGATAGATGACTTGATTCGTGACAAAGTAAGGAGCATTAAGGATTATACAAAGGATTTCGGACTGTAAGGATTGGATACAAGAGGAATTCAATGGTGTAGTGGAGCCCCAAAGGTCAACTCCGTATGTCCAGATAGGCCTTATTATAGTCATGTAGATAAATCTTTTGTAATGGATTGGAGGTTTAGACCATTTGCCTAGTAAATTTCGAAATAGTAGGAATTGAAGAGCAGTTTCCCGTCTTTTCAGTCTTGTATGAGGATTACATTTCAGTCATTTGTCCATATGTAGTTCTAAGTAACGTATCTGTTTGACAGAAATAAGTGGAGTATTATTAAAGGATACTGTAGGGCAAGAGGTCATGGGTTTACGACGAAGGGTGAATGTGATTTGGTGGGATTTATTGGAATTTAATTTAATCCTCCAGTTTTGATACTATTCTTCAGGTGTGGTGATGTGGGATTGGAGGATTTAGGATACAATGGAAGGATCATTATTCACTGACAATAGACATGTGAAATAATATAACTAAATAATTTATTAAAACATTTAGGAATGTTTAAAAAAAGAAAAAATTCTACAACTGGGGGAATGGAAAGACATATCAGGATAAGTAGATTCAGGGCTATAATGTTATATTCAAGCATATATTTGCCGAAGGTGGACTTTCTTTCTTAATTATAGAACCTTTACTTTTATCGAGCTGCATTTTATCATTCTTTTTATAACTAGGATTCGGTGTGGCATCTGTTCTTTTATATATTAAGATAAATTAAAAAGGTTATCCTATCTTTACTAATACTAGTCTGATTTTGAATAATGTTTGTTTTGTTTTGTGGAGAATTAAATTATCTTTCAAAAGAATAGACATAATATTATAGGAGAGTTTTTGAATTATTTGAAAAACTAATTTTGTTTTAGATTTTTAATATATATTTTTTAAAACCACTCAGAATCAAAATTTTTTGAAGCCCATTTTTAT
>NW_027111704.1:7278-14241 GCF_000696795.3 Halyomorpha halys
TTATTAAGCAATTAACTTTTATTTAATCAACAAATCAAAATAAAATTAGCAAACACAAGGAAAATAATAAACAAAATGTTCCCATAATTTATAAAAATCAAAACTATCCACAAAATAATTTGTGCCTTTCCTATATGGAGCTTCACTAATTTAACCAATTTAAAAAAAACAAAAACTAAACTACAAGTATTCCTAAACATATCTTGAAGAATTGTAAAGAACTTTTCATATTGCACAAGCATAGCTAAGATGTATTCAGAATTAAATATCGATAGTGTACAAGAATACACATGCAAATAGATTTATAATTTCTTTCAATCTTGCGCTAACAATTTAAACCCTTTAATAACTAAAATAGAAAATTATACAAAAACAATGGCTCATAAATATAAATACAAGAGAACTAAACATATATTGCAGTAAAATTCATCAATCGATCTGTATTTTATAATTTTCTAAACTGTTTTGGCTTTCTTTTTTCTACCAGTTTATTTTTTACCAAAAGGTAAAATATAGTTATAAGTTAAATGTATTACAAGTAGTATTAGTAACAGAGAAAAATGAATTATATAAGGATATAGCCCAAAGAAATGTAATAATTACAGTATATAGTAATATTTAAAAATAAAAACTTTCACATATATAAAAAAAATAAGATTGATTACATCCTTAAACCAATATATTATATATTTATATTCAGGGAATATATTCCAACTATGACACCAAAAACTCCTCTTTGTTCATTTATAAAATGCTAGAACAGACTAGGAGAATCGATAATCCGATATCATATGCTCTTAAAAGTGTTTTTTTTTTTTCTAGCTGAAGTTGAATATAAATAATCATTTTCCTCAATTGAATTAACCATTATGTTTAAAATAATATCAGATTTTGTTTTGTTTTTTCAGAAAGCTAAGAATTATTAAACTATAAACAATAAAAGTGTCCCATAGCCTAAATATAAGTCAATAAAAAAGCAGAATTGACAGGAGGAAAAGAAACATAACTAATAAGGAATAAATTATTAAATACTAGTTTTTGTTTTATTTTTTATTTAATAATAATAAAAATTAATGGATACCTGCAAACATAGTTTAAACGGCATCTAATGAGTAGACATCGGGCATTATTTTACATTTTTTTCTATTAGAAATTCCCTTATAAAAGGGTTGTATGGTCGGAGGGTCAATGACCAGTTGTGGATATTCAGAGATAAGTTTCTCATGCCTGGAACTGGAACCTAACACGCTAGCAGAAAAAACAGATTGGTTACGATTCAACAGCGAATTACTAAACTATATTAGAATGTGTCTCTTGACACGGTGCAGATCTTCTTAGCAAGAAATCTCTTGACTTTCTTCTGTGAGAAAACATGTTTAAATAAAATTATACAAGAAACAAGGCTCAGCAGATTGTTAGAAAATCTTAGGACCACAGAAAATGGAGAACTTTGGTCGAGGATATAACATGGAAGAGTGTGACTATTGGTAGATGATAACCCTAAATGGATCTACCGTGAGGAAGTACTTTCCCACTATCCAGTCACACTTGAAAGCTTTCCCAAGGGCCCTCTGTAGCTCAGGGAATTAAGGCACAGATCTTTGCAACCTGGGAACTGCAGTGGCGCTGGTTCAAATGCGGCCTGGGGTGTCGACTTTGTTTATTTGATTTCTGTGGTGGTCCCACAAAATGAAAACTTGATTCCCCATCATGGTGTTAGAATAGGTTGGTATCATACAGATAACCTCTTCTCCATTGTCTTTGAGGAACTGCTAAACTGCTAAAGGGAAACTGGACTCGATATTCTCACAGAGAAAGGTTTCCATCAGCTGGTCACTGAACAAAATTACCTGTATTACAAACATTTTGTGCACAGGTAAAAAAGTTTTAAATTGTTATATTTGCAGCTGCTCAATATTACGCACCATCAAACTGCTACAAATGCCTCTTTCCCACAGGGCAGGATAAGGTAGAATAAATAAATAAATCATAATTATATGTAATATTTTCTGATCATTATAACATCTTAAAGCATCTATAAATTACCTCATGATCATGGGTTTCGATTACATCTGAGATGCGAGGAAACTTCCTTGTTTTCCCTAAAATCAAAAAATTTGCAAAAATGTTTTAAAAAACTAATTTTTAACAATAAAATTAACTCAAATATATAGCACACATAATGAAATAGTTAAATTACAGAGAAATAATTGAAATTTTAATTTTTCTAAAACTCTAAATTTGGAAAAAAAGAATATTTATTTTTCAACATTTTATTCTAATAAGGAAAAGATTATAATGATAATAATCTAGTTTATCACTCACTTTTAGTGACTCTTTAGTTATTTAAGATTATTTAATCTGAGAGCTATAATAAATGATAGTCTGTAGTAAATTAATCCTTGGTGTAAGAATAATTCCACAAAATACTTACATATTATTGTACAATAATACACAGATTAGATATACTAAAAGTTAGAAGAAATGATGTATATAGATATAAATAATTTCCATCTGCAATCATGTCATTTTCCTATTTTATGTTAGGCAAAGACCTTTTACAGGTTAAAAGATAAAAAAGAAGAAAATTAAAATTCATTTTAAACTAATAGTTTATTTCATATTTGGAAAGATAATAGACTTTGGACAGGAGTCAGTAATATGTTCTTACCTAAAAATGACTAAATAACATTGATTTAAGAAACAATTCAGGTATTTTTTATATATAATCTTTTCATTTTCATGAAATTGGTTATTATTGTTAAAATATAATAAATTTTATCCAATTTAAGTCTCAAAACAATCTATATTTCTTCTATTAATTCTATTTCTAAGTCCAACGTTTTGGCCAATTCGGCTATCCTCAAGGACAATCTTAAATACATTTTACATCCTCATCAATTTTAAATAAAGTATAAACATAGACATAATCAATAAAATGGTATAAGTATATAAAATTACATAATATTTGTAAACAGTGATACAATACTGAGTAAGTGTAAATTGACTAATGATTAAAAATTTTAATAGTAATGTGAAGAATTAACAAAATAGGGTTTTGACTGAAGTTATTGACCTGGGCAGAATATCCTCCAAAAAGTTTTTTAAAATTGATGAGGATGTAAAATTGTACTGAAGATTGTCCTTGGGGATGACCGAAAACATTGGACTTATAAAGAAATACAGATTGTTTTGAGACTTAAATTGGATAAAATTTATTTTACTTGAACAAATTCAAGCATTTTTTGAATCTGTAATTTTCAAATGAATCGAAGATGAAAAAATAAGTAGTTAAATTACTTTTTAAAATCCAACCTTTTTCAAGTTAAAGCAAGAACCTTACCAGTTTTAGCCCTCGGTTTCCTGCAAAGAAATCAGAGATCAGATGAGATCAAACAAATTTGTTCTATGTAATATCTATTGTAAAATTACTAACGTTATATCAGCTCTGTTATAAGGATCGGAAACCAATTGCTTTTCTCTGTACTTCAAATAATCTAAAAAAAAAATTGTTAAGAAGGTAGCAACAACTCCTACATAATGAAAATATTTCATATTTTTCAACAAACTCACTGGAATAAAGTCTTTGAATACAGTCAATTTGGACATTAAATACAATAGATATCCCTTCCAAAATACATCTTGCATTGTAAATGAGTATTCTATTACTTGCAGATAGAGAAACACCAGGAGCAGGCAAACTTTTAATATAATCTTGAAAACTAAATCTAAAAAAGATCAAATATCAATGAAACATGGAAAAAACATTCGAAGGAAAATGTTTTCTGACTGTTCATTGGAATCTTACTCACAAAATATACTCAATTTTATATCTGGCTATTTTGAATTCCTCCTGTTTCAATTTAGCAGGCGAATAACCTGGCAAGTCCCGGATTACACATAGAACTTCGTCCAGACCATTATTGAAAATACTGTCAATATTCATTCTTTCAGACGACTATGACAACTTTTTAATATAGAACTTAATTTCGGGTTTAAAAGAACAAGGAATACTCCCTAAAAATAAAGAAGAAAAAGCGCAACGAACAAGGCGCCAAAATATCATTCATAATTTATTATTCTATATATTTTTTATTATTACATAATAATGAGAAAGGTTTTATTAAAGTAAAAGTTTTTTTTATACACAGAAATGTTTGGGCTTGTTATTAAACATATTTTTTAATTCCTCCCTCTCCCCCCCCCCCGTCCTATTCAATTCGTTGCCAGTAGCACTTGTTAAGGGGCCTCTACATGTTGGCCAAGCTGTGGCAAACTCTGACATGTGCGAGCATGTGGATGGGTGGCTTGTATGAGTTGGCCTAAGTTGCCGATCCGTCAAGAGTCTGTTTTTTGGACCCAGATCAAAGGGGTTCGTGAGAGCGCATATGTACCATCTGTCATTTGTTATTTGTTTAGTTGCAACTGAGAGCTGTTAGGAGGTTAAAGGTGTTTGTTGTCACTTGTTATAATAAGTTTTATATTTAATCTTATTTATGTATCTTAAATTTTCTTTTTTTGTAATAAAAATAATATAATCCTAGTGCAATGGCTGAAACCACTTGCACGTCGTTACGCTATACTTGCCTCTCTGAATAACACTGCCATGTGGATGGTCCGCTCTTTGTTTACCAAGAATTTGTACAAGTCTCTGATTCGTGGTGAGCGGCCAACATGTGGATCCGTCTTAAAGTTCTTCTCCAAAAGTGGCTCTACACGTTTGCCAAACTTGGGCAAATTCATGCAAGCGCAAGCTTTTAGATAGGTTGTTTGGATTGCCTGGTACAAGTTGTCATGAATTCACCCGTCGAGTGTCGGTTTTTGGGCACAAATCAAAGGACGCTTGTGCTACATCCACACGTTTGTGTTCAGTTTGCATTGTTGAAGAACTGCCAACAGATGAATATTTGTTCTCTCCTTGTTTTAATTAATAAAAGAATTTTCCCAACCTTCGGTTTCAATTATTAACTCTTGTTTAAGATTGTATATTTTAAAATTCTATCGATTTGGTATAAATACATTATTTCACATCTTGTTAATTAACTGTAGCTGTTTTTAATTTAACATAGCACAAAAATCTAGTTCTAAAGGCATTATATGTCTAGGTAATTAAATTAAGAAAGTTTTTAAAAAATGTATAGGTTATGTAGTATTATTTATATGAATATTTGTCATCTACAACCTACATGACTGATATTTATGTCTCCTTTTATTGCACTCATCTTTATTGTGTTCCTTTTTACAATGACAATAGAGTTAATTATGGAATATATAAGCCGAAAAAAAGTCAAGAGAACAAAACAAGCAAGTGAATAGCGACGTTTGTTGCTTCCTTTGTTTACCAAGCATTTGTACAAGTCTTGGATTTGCAGCCAGTGGCAAACGTGTAGATCCCGTTTAACGTTTCTACTGCTTCTTCTCCTAATTCTTAACATCAATGATGATTCCTTAATTCAAACTAGTTGTGACATGTTTCATAATAAAGTATAAAATACTAATTGTCTTCTTCTTTTTTTGAACCCCTGCCTAGCTGTTCCTGAGATACGTAGAAGTAGTTATCTATAGGTTATCACCTTAGTCTAATCAGAGCAGGAAAGTGCCATGACCCTACTCTAAGCAAAAATGACGCCACGGGACCTAGCCCCTTGAAGGCAACTTTACATGGGCTTACTCAGGGGGAGCAGAAGTCCCTTCTAGAAGTGAAATAAAAAATTAATTTAATGAAATTAATATTTTTCTCAAGCAAACACTAATTGTAATAATTAATTAAGCATTACGACACTTAAATATAATTTTCTTAAAATTTTGGTTTCATTTGCCTTTTTGACTATGGCTTCCCTTCCCTTGAAATTACTACAGATTTCGCACATTAATATAATTATCTATAAAACAGTTCATATAATCTCAAATGTGAAGAGAATAGAAGTCGTATTAAATGCTATTTCAAATAATTTGATACATCTATAATGAAAATCCACTGATCTGTTCTCGAGAAATTCGCACTTCTTTCTTTGTTTTGTTCAGACTCATTTCAATTTGAATATTAAGGATCCCAAAATATATTTACTGTTATAAAAAGTAAGGAGTGAATTTAAAATTGAATTAACTATGTCAATTTTGCAAATACTGTTTTATAGGAACAGTTAATAAAAAATATCTTATTTTAAGGAAACGTTAAAATATAAATTTTAGTGCAAATAAATAATTGTTTCTTATATAATAGAGGAAAGTTGCTTTAAAAAAACAATTTATAGTTACAGTTTTTTAAAATGTAACATTTGATGAAATATATACTGAAAAATCAATATTCATAAATTTATTGCGGGAAATCTACATCTCAGGAACCATTGAACGTACAAATGTCTATTAGCACTCAAATTAAAGCTAGTTTAATGGACTATAAAGTAGTTTATGACGTTTACCTCCTTAGGAATAGTAGTTTTTATGAGATTTGCCATGATAAATTTACAAGATGATTTCTAGTTGTTAAGACAAATATATTTATTTTTTTTATGAAAATATATATCTCAGGAACGATTGGATGTACAGATGTCTACCAGCACTAAAATGAAAGCTAGTGTAATGTAGTTTATAACGTTAATCTTCGTAGAAGTAGTAGTTTCTATGATACTTGTTCGGATAATATATTATGTTAAAAATTCATGTTCACGTGTAAATATTGTAAAAAATACTGGACCTAAAATCATTACTTTGATTAGTGACAGACATCTGTAGGTCCAATTGTTGCTGATATATAGTTTTCCAATCAATTTTTTTTCTCTTTTAGTTTATCAAATATCATGATAACTACTACTCCTACGAAGATAAACGCCATAAACTACTTAATTGCGCATTAAACTAGCTTCACTTTGAGTGTTAATACACATCTGTACTGCTAATGATTACTGAGTTATAGATTCCCTACTATAATTTCATTAATACTGATTTTTCAGTATTGAATGT